>NW_020175221.1:3473438-3497564 GCF_003031525.2 Neophocaena asiaeorientalis asiaeorientalis | reverse complement strand
ATGCAAAAATCCTCAACAAAATACTAGCAAACAGAATCCAACAGCACATTAAAAGGATCATTCACCATGATCAGGTGGGGTTTATTCCAGGAACGCAAGGATTCTTCAATATACGCAAATCAATCAACGTGATACACCACATTAACAAATTGAAGGAGAAAAACCATATGATCATCTCAATAGATGCAGAGAAAGCTTTCAACAAAATTCAGCACCCATTTATGATAAAAACCCTGCAGAAAGTAGGGATAGAGGGAACTTTCCTCAACATAATAAAGTCCATATATGACAAACCCACAGCCAACGTCGTCCTCAATGGTGAAAAATGGAAACCATTTCCACTAAGATCAGGAACAAGACAAGGTTGCCCACTCTCACCACTATTATTCAACATAGTTTTGGAAGTTTTAGCCACAGCAATCAGAGAAGAAAAAGAAATAAAAGGAATCCAAATTGGAAAAGAAGAAGTAAAGCTGTCACTGTTTGCAGATGACATGATACTATACATAGCATCATGAGAATTTAGAGAATCCTAAAAATGCTACCAGTAAGTGTTTTTTTGAGTGACGGAATCTGCAGTGGTGTGATCCTCCAACAATAGAAAATGGATGCCTTCCCTTTCTCTCTTCTTTCAGCAACTTCTGCTCACCTTTCAGGTCTGAGCTCTGAGGTCCCCTCCTTCAAGGTGCCTGCCCTGGCCCTCCTGTTTATTGTCCTGGTTCCTTTGTACTTCTCCCATCCACAGCAATTACAGCGGGGATAGCAATGATCTCTTTTCTCACCTTCACGTCCCCAACACAGTGAACGACTGTGAATACTGAAGCTCAAGGAGGTGAAGATATCTTTGTTTGATGACTATAATACATAGGGACATCCAGGGAAAGATGACGTATGTGAACAACGCAAACTTGAATTCTAAAAGATTTACCAACACAGGATGCAGTTTGAACCAATATATAGTGACTTGACCATAATGCATAAGTTTAATGTATTATCTGAAACTGGCCACGCATAGAGATGACTCAGAAAAACCCACTGAAGCAAATTTCACTGAATAATTCATGTATGCATTAGCTGTGTAGATACAGAACCTAAGTCTAGATCCAATTTGTGTGCAGCTTTGTCAGTTTTTATGTAAAAATTAGAGTGAATAAAACCGCATATTTATGGTAATTTTGCATTTATTTATTACCTCTGAAGAAAACACACAAGTTTTTCCCTCTGGGTTTCAAAGCCTGGTTAGCAGACAGGATCCTAGAAGCAGTTCTGTGCTGGCGTGGTGGAGTGACTCATCTGGGAGATTACAGGAGGGAGCGCGGTCTACATGCTAATTACGTCAAGCTGAAAACTTTCCACATATTAGAAATGAAAGCAAGCAGATGTGTGATATTTTAACTCCACATTAAAGATAGGGGTTAAAATAATAATGCAGCTAAAATAAACATCACGGCTCAATGATTCCCTGTTGTTTATGATGATGAGGAAAAAAAATAACCCTCTTTCTGTTACATACAAAACTGCATATTTATCTACCGTATTCACTTTCGTACCTGATCTAATGCTCGACACTCACTTAAAATAGTCAGCATCGATTGGCATTTGATAAGGAAAAAATTCTGCATCTTCAGCATTGCTGGACTGGTGAGTTAAGATTATTTCCTAAGGCCCATCGGTTTCTTCTAATTGGATCTGCCAAGCAGAAGAGCTGTCAGCTCCAGGAAGAATTCAATAATTCTCAAGCTTTATGTTTCATGAAAATCACCTGGGATACTTCTTTAATGTTCAGATGCCAGGTTCTTCCCCCAGAAATTCTGATTCCCTTAGGTTTGAGGTGAGGCCCTGCATATGTGTTGTAAACAAACCCCAGAGATGATTATGATATAGTTGCTTTAATTCTCACTTTTCAGAGTTATTGAGTAAATCACTAAGATATTTGTCCTCACTGCTTCTCAGAGGACTTGCCCCTACGACCAGAACATGTTTGCTTGGTGTCCTCTGCTCTGCATGAGAAAGACCCTTTAAAGTGTATGGGGGTGTGTGTGTCCCTTTTCTGGTAAATTCCCTAATCCAAATGAGGGGTAGAAAACTCAGATGTCTTCAGGCATTAAGCAGGGATGCAAATGCATAAAGTAAGCAGGTGGGGACTCCACTGGGGCTCCAGAGAGGGAGCCCCAAGCAAGAGCCACTTTTCAACGTGCACCACTCTTGGGAGATGGGAACATGAGCTGAGTGTTGCCAGATTGGCTTTGTTTTCAAGAGAAACAGAAAATCTAATTTTTATGTAAGTTCCTCTGATTGTTTTGAAAACACTGGATTTTTAAAATAAAATCCATAATTTTGCTAAGGGGGCCAATTTTCAACCTCTGCCTTAATCCATTAGGATGATTCATCATAATATTAAAAGATCATTGACAGTGATGGTGACATGAGAACATGAACGTGAACTTCATAGGTAAGAGACAGGAAGGAAAATCCATCTACATGACATTCCTCAAGGAAAGCCAGTTGAAAACTCCACTCTTGGGAGATGGGAACATGAGCTGAGTGTTGCCAGATTGGCTTTGTTTTCAAGAGAAACAGAAAATCTAATTTTTATGTAAGTTCCTCTGATTGTTTTGAAAACACTGGATTTTTAAAATAAAATCCATAATTTTGCTAAGGGGGCCAATTTTCAACCTCTGCCTTAATCCATTAGGATGATTCATCATAATATTAAAAGATCATTGACAGTGATGGTGACATGAGAACATGAACGTGAACTTCATAGGTAAGAGACAGGAAGGAAAATCCATCTACATGACATTCCGAAAATGGGGCTGCCTTTCGCACAGAACTCAGTGTTATGAGAAGGAGGTGTTTTGTAGTGTTCAGAAGATGAAAACTCTCAAAATGGGATTTCGCTTTCCTCCTCCCCACAAGTACCCTCCCCCTCCTCTCCTAGTGAAAAAGGTTTTCAGATCTTCTTTCCCACAATATCCCACACTTCATCACCCACAGTCCTCTGAAGTAGGTAAACTCAAGGTTGTATCTACAATATACTAAGATGTTATTGAGTAAAGGAGATTTCTGTGTCTGCCCTGGACTCAACCTCATTCCTCAGGCTGGCCCTGTAGCTGATATGGTCTTGGGTTTTGGGGAGTGCTGGGGCAATGAGCATAGGCAAAGGGGCAGTTGGGATCATTAAACAAGGTTAAGTGTCAGACTATTAGCTGTGCTCAAGGGCTAACAGGAACCATCTTTGCTGTTGCCAATGAAGCTCTTCATGAGATCGTATCTCAGAAATGTTGGGAACCATTGAAGCCTCCCAAATATCAAACTTTACTGGTTTCCTGAGGTGTGAATTTCTTCCCTTACACACTCTCTGTGTTAGGAGAAAATCCTGGAGAGCACTGATAATTCCTAAATCAGGCTGACAACCAGGAAAACCTCTATAACCTGAGCCCAGTAACTCCATATAGCAAATTTGACAGAAATCTGCTCTGAAAGTCCCTCCTGAAAGCATTTGCTTGTGTCAAGTTATACAAAAATCAAGGCAGTACCAGTTCCTCTGCCTCAAAACCAGTAAAATTAAGTAATATTTTGGGTTTTTCAACACCACTTCTTAGTGTGAATACCATAAATATAAAAATGTATCTCCTGTATGGGGCAGGAAGGTTCAATTATTCCATTATAAGTGCATTTTATTTCATAATATATCACTGAGATCTTGATCTCAACAGGACTTTTTTAAAAATAAATTTATTTATTTTATTAATTACTTTTGGCCGCGTTGGGTCACCGTTGCTGCGCGCAGGCTTTCTCTAGTTGCGGTGAGCGGGGGCTACTCTGCCTTGCAGTGCGCATGCTTCTTATTGCAGCGGCTTCTCTTGTGGAGCACGGGCTCTAGGCGCACAGGCTTCAGTAGTTGTGGAATGAGGGCTCATTAGTTGTGGCTCATGGGCTGTTGAGCGCAGGCTCAGTAATTGTGGCACACGGGCTTAGCTGCTCTGCAGCATGTGGGATCTTCCCGGACCAGGGATTGAACCCATGTCTGGATTCTTAACCACTGCATCACCAGGGAAGTCCATCAACAGGATGTTTTAAAGATCGACTGGTGAGCATTTTAAAGGGTGATTATCCAGAGGAAAGCCAGGCTTCACTGAACTGTGAACATGTTTTCAAAGATAAAATCTGGTCGGTTTAATCCGTAAAGAGTTTTCTTATTTTAAAACCTTTGTTAAAAAAAATAAAAGATGTCTAATTACACAAAGAATAAACCTCCAGTGAAAGATGACTGATTTTGGATATCTGATAGGTTAAATTACCTAATGCTTGTTCTTAACTTTGTTTATTGTAATATCAAGTGAATTTACTGTTTAAAGAAGTTAATGTAATGACAGAAGGTGTTATGAAAACTCACCTGTTTCATCGTAGCCACAGCACTCCTGTTGTCTGAGGCTAGGATCTGCTTTTAGTATTAAGATTGCTAGTTCCATTAAGGTCTGTTCTTTTCAGTATGCTAATATTCAATGAAAATGGGCCCACACATACATTTGAGTATGTCTTTCTCTACTGTAAGGTTCTACACCCACTAAAAATAATGTTCACAAAGAATTTTTAATGGCATAGGAGAGTACTCTTCTAACGCTGTTAAATGTAGATTGCCAAACTACAACTACATATATCCAGTGACCCCAATTAAAGAAATTATGCATAAAAAATGGAAAATATATCCCAGTGTTAAAAATAAATAACTGAATAAAGCAAATTAAAAATAATACAAATAAAAATAAAATAAAACAACTGAATAAAGCAAATAAATAACTGAATAAAGCAAATTAAAACCACAATGAGATACTACTTCACATCCATTAGGATGGCTATTACCAAAAATGTTTTTAAAAGAAGGCAATGATACAAATATCATCTCTAAAGAAGAAGCTACATAACTATTTAAAATCTAAAATGTGTTAAATTCATGCCTTTGACAGAAGACAGGTGAGGAAAGTAAGATAAAAGTAAAAGACTCATCAACGTAAGCCTATTATAGTAAATGATCATCCAAGAATATTAAAAATATTAGAGTATAGATTGCTTTCTCCAGAAATCAATCTTTATTTAATAGAAATTACCTCTAGAGTATTGGGTGGTATAGACCAGGGGGTTAATTGTTTTGTTTCATACTATTTTAAGCTATTAAGGCACAACTTTGATAATAAAAATATAAAATTTAAAAGTACCAGAGCAAGAAAAAGACATGAAGTTTAATATTTCCAGTAAAATACGAATAACTTGTAAAGTCAAAGAGTTCACGTAGGAATGCATTGTGCTCATTAAACTCATTGTTTTATACATATATGTGCTGCTCGAAGGCATGAGTGTCCCTGCAAGCTGCACTCATCTGTATGATTTACATTATTAATTTACTTGGTTTAGACAGTAAAAAGATGAGCTTCAGCCTGATTTCCTAAATGTCAAATTTCCTGAATTAGAATCAGTGGGGTTTTACCAATACTAAAGGAAACAGAAATGAATGTAGTTTTCAATTTTCTGTGAGAGCACTAAACCAGACAAAAGAGAGTTCGCACTGTAGTTCCTGAAATTTCACAGTGCTCTTGTCAATTTTTTTACTTTGTTTTGTTTTTAACATAACATTTCTTAAATGTCCAGTGCTTAAAAAATGTTTAAAAATTCTTTGGTAAATCTCAAGTTTGGTATGATTTGAAGTTGAATAACGAATTCTTTTAAGTTAGGCTGGGTGTTACGATTCATTGCTAAAAGCAAGCAATATTGAAAGTACAATATTTAGGCAGTGTTCTAATGGTCTGGATCATAAACATGTGGAATTGACACATTTACTTGGCAGTATGAAGCAAGCAAGCTGCTTGTGACACTGGGGAAAAAAGTCTGGAAAAAGAGAAGTGGACAAAATATACCTCTATCCATACTGAAGATCTAAGTAGATTAAGAATTTGACATACCCAAACCTCCTTTGTCGCAGGAAAGGAAAATCAAAGTTCAGATTAGCCACTTTCTCCCACTACTCTCCACTTGCAATACATACACACACTCATGCACATATTTTTAAAAAAGAAAATTCAACTTGATTTGGTTGGGCATACCTAAAATTGGTTAGTAAATGAGAATAATAAAACTTGGTATTTTCAATCTATTTGCATGGAAATAACAAAGAAGTTTACGGTAGAACTTCCAAATTCCTCGCTAGAGTCTGTGTTTTTAACCACTATGCATACAGGGTTAGTACTGCTCATTTGTAGAATGAGGATAATAATAGTAACCACATAACATTGTGGTAAGAATGAAACTGGACTATTCAACATGTGATTTAGCACAGTAGCTGCCTAGCTTTTAGGAAATGCATGGTCACTACTACTTGTCACTCTTATTTCTGGCAGGGAGAACAGGATAGGCAAAGGCAAACAGAGACATGACACAGCCTAGTATTTTGGGGGAAACAATAAGAGGTTTAGCTTGACTGAAACATAAAAAAAAAATGGGAGGGTGAGCAGAGCAAAAAGGAAAGCAAGAGATGTAGGCACGGATTACTGCCTAGAGTGCCTTGTTAAGAACTTTACTTATAGGGTTATGAAAGTAGGAGGTGCCATGCTTTATAGCAGGACCGTTTTGAAGAGTTTTAAAAGGAATGAATGTCACTGGAAACAAGGCCAGAAGTTATAAGGGTACTGCAGAGGTCTGAGGGAGAGACAGAGAGAGATGAGAACCTGAATAGACAGGAACAGATTTCAGAAATCTCTTTCCTCAACATAAGTGTGTTTGTTTAGTTCGTTGTTGTTCGTTGTTAACTGAGGTTGGAGTAGCCAGCCTCAAAGACAGCCCCAAAGATACTTGCCTACTGGTATTCATGGCCCCTCCTACATTATATCAGATTGGCCTCTGTGACCAATAGAATTGACAGAAGTGATGGTGTATAACTCTTTGAAGCTTGGTCATAAAAGATATTACTGCTTTCACCTTGTTCTCTTTGGTCACTCACTCCACTGGAAGTCAGCCACCATGTCATGAAGACATTCATGAAGCCGGTGAAGCAGCCTGTCTGCAGAGGAAAGGAGACCCCACCCCCACCAAGAGCCAATACCAAGTTGACAATCATGTGAGTCAGTCACCTTAGAAGAACATCCTCCAGCTCCAGTCAAGCTTTCAGATGTTTGTAACCCTGGCTGACTTCTTGACTGCAACTTCATGAAAGACCTCAATCCAGAATCACCCAACTAAGATCTTTCTGAAATCCTGATGCATACAAACTGAGAGAAGTTAATCGTGTTTATTGCTACATCATTGTTTGTCATGCTTATTGTTTATGCTGCTAAGTTTGGGGGTAACTCACTACAGAATAACAGAAAACTAATAAAGATGTATCTTGCCTACACCTACACCTGGTATCGAAGGCAAATACTAAGATTTCCATCTCTTTGTGCACTTTTCACTCTTTGAGTGTTGATGGAATCTGTGAGTATGACGGAATACCGCTCCATTGATTTTGTTACTTTATAAGGCAAAAAGAATTTTTCCAGATACAATTAAGATTGCTGATCAGTTGACTTTGAGTTAACGAAAATAGCGATTTTGCTGGTAGGCCTGATCTGATCACCCCAAATTTTAAGTCTGGATCTAAAGGTCAGAGTCAAAGAAGTCAGAATAAGCAGCAGGGAACCTCTTCTGCTCGCCTTGAAGGAGCAAACTGCTATATTGTGGAGAGAGCTACATGTCCCAGAAAGGCAGTGGCCTCTAGGAACCCCAGCCTATCAATGGCAAGTAACTGAACTCTGCCAACAACATAAATGAGCTTGAAAGAAAACCCCAAGCTCAAAATAAGGACTGCAGCCCTGGATAACACTTTGATATCAGCCTTGTGAGCTCCTGAGCTAAGAACCCAGACCTCTGTGCTCAGGCTTCTCACCTACAGAACTGTAAGATAATAAATGGGCGTGTTTTAAGCTGTTATATTTGTCTAATTTGTTACACAGCAAGAGAAAACTAATACACGTGGTTTAGATGATGAGATCTTGGACTTTGAGCTGATGTTATAATAGAATAAGAATTTGGGGGACCACCAAAGGGGGTTAGTGTATTTAGCATGTGAGAGGGATGTGAATCATTGAGGGTCAGAGGGCAGACTCCTCTACTAGGAGCCAGCCTCCAAAATGACACGCAATGATCCTCACCTCTTGTGGTTCACTCCCTCACGTAGTCCCCCGCTCCCATACATAACAGGGCTGGTCTGTGTGAACAAAAGGATATTTGAGAAGTAACACTGTGTGACTTTTGAGGCTCCATCCTAAAAGGTATTATAGCTTTCATCTTAATCTCTTGTGGATCATTCACACTTTGTGAAACAGCCCCCATGCCATGAGAATACTTAAGCAATCCTATAGAGAATACCACGTGACAAGGAACTGAAGCTTCCTGCCAAGAGCCAGCACCAATGTGCCAGCCATGTGGGTGAGCCATCTTGGAAGTGGATCTTCCAGCTCTAGTCAAGTCTTCACATGAATGCAGTCTTGATGGATATCTTGATTGTAATATCATGAGACATTCTGAGCTAGAAGCACCCAGCTCAGCATCTCTCAAATTACTGACCCCAAAAAACTGTGGTAATAATAAAATGTTATGTTGTTTTAAGCTGCTAAGTTTGGGGCATATGCAGAAATAAGTAGCTAATTAAGAGGTGTAAAGGATGGTTTCTAAAGACTGAGCCTCTGTTCAGTTTGCAACAGAAGAAAAAGAGAAAGAAAGAAAAAAGAGTTGTTCAGTAGTATTTAAGGGGAGGTTTGCAGACAAGCACAGGCTAAACCTGTGATTCTTGTTCCCATGGTTAAGTGGATTACATGTCACTGATGAAAAAAATGATAGCTAAAGACAAAAGACTTTGCCAACTGGACCAGATGAAAAGATTAAGAGTTCTTCTCTCCCCTGGCTCTTCTCCTTAACACCTTGCATTATCTTTAACACTCCCTTAACACCTTTCTTTATGCCTTGTACAGAAAAGACCAGCAAAATAGAATAAAGTTCCTTTTGGACCAGATGATGACAAAGTGGAAACACATGTCTCTTACACACAGTGGAAATTATAATATTAAGGACTCCTTTGAACTGGGGAACAGGGACTATATTTGGGGATGAGGAATTTAAATGCTATAACTTCAACTCATTGCTAATTTTTAACTGAATTTCAAGACAAATTTAATGTTTGGAAAATAGAGTGGAAATGTTGAAGCCATATCGGACATACACTTTGAGAATGAAAATAAGCAAACAAGTTTAGAAGGGAGTCCTAAAAGTAATTTGTTTTTGATTATAAAAATCTAAAATGCTTACTGTAAACATTTTGAAATAAAGAGTAAAGGATATAAAATTCATTCATAACCCCCATATTTAGAGCTAAACACTCTTAACAGCTTTCTATACATGTAATAAAATGGAAATATTCCTGCCACTAGAATGTTGTATTTTTCACCTACATTTAACTAGCATTAATAAAATAATTTCCCTGTGCTACTAAAATTGTGTTTAAGCTATGTTTAACTGCTTCTCTTAATAATTTTTAAACTACAAGAGTATGATGCATTGAGACAGAAACAGAAGAAAACCTGAGGAAAAATAACCCTACTATTCAGGAACTAATATTTGATTTTAGTGTACTACCTTTCAATCTTTAAAAATATACATATATTTTTAACCTATACATATACAAAAACATACGTCTATGTTTTTGCAAAGATAATACATTATACATACTGTGTTTATCTTGCTCTTACTTGGTTAGCAAAATATTGAGATTAGGTTCCAATAAAAATATTGTCTTATAACATGATTTAGTGGGTATATAGTATTTTGTCATTGGACACAATTTATATATTTATAAATTTATATAATTACGATGAGTTATTGTGGTAGATTTAAGTTATTGTCTTTGATAAAAATTTTGAACATGTATCATTTCAAATTTAGATTATTTCTTTAGGACAGATTCCCAAAAGTATAATTATTGGGTGAAAATATAAAAATAAATTTAAGTATTTGATAAAGTAAAAAACTTTTCAATAAATATTGTAGACATTTATATGTTGACCAAAGAGTGAAAAGGGGACACTTTTCTCCTCCACTGTGACAACACAGGGTATGAGCACTTTATCATTTTTACAGTACTCTGATAAGTGAAAATGGTACCTTGGTTGTTTTCATTTACATTTCTTTCGTGAGTAGTGAAGTTAATTTTCATGTTTATTTGACATATTTATATTAGTGAATGTCAACCTATTAATGTCTTCTACACATTTAAAATTGCTATGTTCATCCTTTTGTTCTCTTGTAAGGGCTGTTTATATATTAAATGTATTGACCCTTTGTCTATGCAAATTTTTTTCAATTTGTGATTTCCTTTTTGGTTATCTTTACCCTCTTTCAAGTAAATTAAGTGTTAAAACATTTATGTAGTTAAATATATCAATATTTTCCTTTATAATTTCTGCCTTTGAAGTTGTGCTTGGAGGTGGTTACCTCAAACATCCACGATTATATAGGTATTCAAGATATTTTCTTCTGGATTTCTGTGGATTTCATCTTTATAGTTAGTTCTCTAAAACTTTATACCTGAACCTTATTTTGCTGCTATCAGTACATGTTTGCTTGTCCTTCTAACAAGGTTCCAACCTGAAACATCAATTTTCTCAAGCCCCCCCTTTACACTCAAGGATAAACATAGTACCAATACTTTAAAAATCAGAAAGTCAAAATGAGTGATAAAAAGAAAATCAGATGAAAACAATCAAAGCATGTATACCACAGGAAAAGTTCCAAGCACACTTTCTGAGGGAACTTGTGAAAGTCCCATCCCCCAAATTAATTTTTACAGAAGAAATTGATTTTCACAGAGAATTATGTTCCAAAGAAAAACCTGGGATGATGAAATATTTCGATTATATTTCATAATCCACCCATTATTTAAATATGGAACATTCACAGTTATTACTAGGATCAATGCCTATTGTGGATGTCTTTGAAACGAGAACATTCTATTCCTATAATCTTTCATTCTCAATGTATTCTTAGGAGACAAGAAGAAGAAATTATCACCATGCAGTAGGAGACTAACATCTTTTAATAGCAAGTCTGGTAAGGAAGGGCATTTGTTTCACACAAATACAGTTTTTTGATTCCCATAATTATGATATCTACAAAATACTTAATTTGACCTTGACAAAAATAATTATTTTAAACTATGAGTTAAGTATTCTAAGCTATTGCCCTTGGATTGAACAAGAGTTACATATGATTCAGTCATTCTTTTTCTGGTTTGTTCACTGAAACATGACAACTGTAGGACATATTACAGCTTAAGACTAAAGGATCAAATGGGAATTATCCCTCCAAAATGAGACTGCAATCCAGTGAGGGAACTTGACTGAACACAGAGCTCATAATTCCAGTTCAGTACTACTATTTCCTTGTAATAAATGAGAATCATAACTTTTTTTTAGCTGAAAGAATACTTAGAGATCATTTAATTCACCCCCTCTTCTTGACAATGACTTTGCTATTGCTTTTATTTATCCAAAGTAGAAAACAAAAAATGATATTTTTCTTTTGGCACTGGAATTCTATACACAGATATGTCTGCTCTTCCAGCTTACTGAGCCATTCTGATGTTCATACTCATAATACAGATGAAGAGAAGACCGTCTACAAGAGATTATTTTAGTGGAGAAAAAAATAAAGTCAGGATTAAATGTCACATGGATGTAAAAAAAAAATGTGTTTCTGTAGGAGAGCGCTTCTCCCATCAAGGAGTAGGACAGTTAAATGCATCAATCTCCCACACATCAGTGGAAGAATAAATCTTGTAGTGATGAGTACATAAAAGATTTTCCTCTGAATAGTAGAGAATTCACAGTCATAGTAGCTGCAAGTAATTCTGTAATTACCTTACTCTATGACTGACGTGGCACCGGCTGAATACTGAGACCTTTACCTCTTGTCACTGAATTTTGCTGTTAATTTGCATAATGTGCCAAAGAAGAAAAAGAATGTATCTGGCTGAAATTTCAACTGAAGTAAATCATGGGGAAAAAATGCAGAAGCAAGTGTCTCCCCAGAAATATATTCCAATACAGGCAAAGTTGACATGAAGTCTCAAAATGTTCATTTCTGAGTACTAGAAATGCATTACTTTCAAACTTCTGTTAGAAAGTTTAAATGCTTAGTCCTCTTTCAAAAATATTCTTCCAGAAAAGTCAATTTCAAAGAAAATGAGTCTTAATAAGGTTTCTATTTTTCTACAACCTACCCACTTGGTAGAAGGCAGGAATACTGCATTTTACATAAGAGCTCCTTAGCATCACAGATTCAGAAATAGGAGGAATGAAACAAGGCAATAAACTTCAGCATTCTTCCTATCACGTATAAGAGCCTTGTTTGTCCAGACAATATCCTTGTCACCTATCAGATTCTAAATCTCATTCCAGAATTCAGAACAAAGAAATGCCCAGTAAGGGTGCAAAGTCAGCGAAGAGCTGAGAGCCAATAGAAATGACAGCCTTTGGAATGACTGCTGAGGATGCAGACCTACATCTGGCCTTATGCCCTTGGCCAATGTGGATTTACACATCAGGCATTTGCCTAGAGCAAGGAACACTCCTATCCTGTCTGGTACAAAGAACAATAATTTGTTGTTATGCCTTCTGGGAAATCACATTTGTGTCTAATCGGTTTTTGTTTTTTTGGGTGATTTACTGGGCCTTCCTAACTCCAGAGAAGTCATTCTTTATTTTGCTTTTAAAGATTCTAGCTCACAAAATACATCAAAGGCTATTATATTTTCAAAATATATGAAAAAGAATACTTGAATTCTTCTTCAATTCAAAGTTCATCTCTGAATATAACATGGGAGGGTTTCTAAATAAATTATGACTAAAAACTACCATGTTTATTTCCCTGATGAGCAAGCCCATTTCTGAATCAGTATTTATTTTTGTGAACTATTAACTACTAACTTTAGAATTAGTAATATTGCAAAAGATGGAACTCTTGAAGCCATTTCTCAATGGGTTTGATGCACCAGTAAACCTATCAGCCAGACTGCTTCTAAGAAGCCTAAAACTTATGCTAAGGGACATGGGTGGGAAAGACCTATAAGCATCAAATGAGACCTCATTAACTAGATACGCAAAAGATCAGAATTTAAGAAAGATGAAGGAAGGAAGGGAGAGAGGCAGGGAGAGAGGAAGGAAGGAAGGAAGGAAGGAAGGGAGGGCGGTAGGGAAGGGGAGTTGATTTCTATTTGGAACTTTTTTTCTATACAAAGACAAATATCTCAATAGTTTTGAGTTTTACTTTGGCCCGTGATAGGAAATAGGTACATTTCATAGACTGATGGGTATCTGAGAGGCGAATGTTCTCCTTATACATTTGTGAAGGTGCTAAGGCTGACCTTGGCCTCCCTTCTTGGTGCCCTCATAGTTGAACTCTGAATTTTGTTAGTTATTTGAAACAAAGGGACTGGAAACCCTAGAACTTCCCTCTGTCCCATTTCTCTGTGGAAGGATGCATCATTTAGCCCCAATTCCCCACTCCTTGTATCCACATTCTTTGCCATGTAAATTTGCTGAGCCCTCCCAGCAGGAGTGGAAAAACCTGCCCCACCCCTTGACTTTGCCCTCAGCCATTGGGATGTTAGCAAATATAAGGAAAGAGGTTTGAAAGAGTGTTTGTGTACTGGGCTTGTATCCTTCTATCTTTTCCATCTCCTTGAGAAGAACTCTCCCAGGCAAGCCCATGGTCCTAGGAGGAAGGTGAGAGGTTGGTGGAATAGAGCCACTCCCAGCTTGTATCAATGTCAGCTGACACTAGGTGACACTCACAGAACTATCCATATGTTCAAAATAGATCAACTCAACACCAGCTGGCCCTCAGACTTGTTAGAAAAAATGTTGTTTAAGCCACAGTAACAGCTAACTGATATATTTTCTTGGTGCCTTTGTGAGGGAATCTAACAGAAATATTCAGCTTCTCTATGGATATCAGTCTCGGTGGGACCTTATATCTTTTTGCCAAATACTCAGGTGAAACAATGAGAAGGAGGATGACTTTTCTTTTTACAAAGGTCTCACTGAGGGACTACTATAGCCTAGTCAATATTGAATGGAAGCTATAGAACAAATGTTATACCAGTACTAAAGCAATATTGGAATTTATGTTTTGATGGTAAGCAATAATTGTTCCAGATTCACTCATTACCTGTGAAGACAAATGAAAGCACTGATAGTCATTATAATCTTTGGTAAGAACTTGTCTTTCCCAAACAGGTAAGAAGTACACATCTTTCATTTCCTGGGAGAACCAATTCAAACAAAATTTCAACCTAATACATGACAAACAAGAAACTATTTGCCAGTAATTGCCACCTAGGTACATTTTATAAAGACATGAGAGCTGTCTCATTTTCTCAGCTTCGCTTTTTCTGCTTCCTAAAGAACAGTTTTATGTGTGATGTCAACATAGGCAGTGCAGGAATGAAGAGGAGGTAATTTCTAGTGGATGCACTGCATCAATTCATATGATTTCCATCATCTCCATCCCTTTCTGTCTGACAAGGCTTCAGACAAAAATCCCTGTTGAGAGGTGTTCAAAAGTAATTCCAAGCAGTTCAAAAGGTAGCAGGTATTCTTGCTTTAGCAACTCTCAGAAAAAAGTACCAAGAATATGTCCTTTGTCTTTATAAGGCAAGACTATTCTCTGATTTTTTAAAAGTATGTCTAATGATTTTTTTTTTTTTGCGGTACGCGGGCCTCTCACTGTTGTGGCCTCTCCCGTTGCGGAGCACAGGCTCCGGACGCGCAGGCTCAGCGGCCATGACTCACGGGCCCAGCCGCTCCGCGGCACGCGGGATCCTCCCGGACCGGGGCACGAACCCGCGTCCCCTGCATCAGCAGGCGGACCCCCAACCACTGCGCCACCAGGGAAACCCTCTAATGATTTTTTTTAAAGAACAGGATGATAAATAACCAAGTTAAGTTTTAACCAAATTTCCTAAACATGAACTGAAACCAACTACTTTAGTGTGTGCTAAGAGAATATGAATTTGTGTTTCCACTGTTGGATAAAAAAATGGTGTGATTAGCAGTACTGTGGTGAGATTCCACACAAGTAAGGCACTAATGGAGATGGTACTTGAAGCCGAAGATGATCAAGGAGGATGAGGTCCTGAGTGTGTATGTAAGAGCTTATCGGGTTGGGTCTGGGTCCCCAGAAAACTCCAACATGGATTAAGCTTCAGGCCTAATCAAGTTTACAAGTTGGTACTCTGAAAATATGATGACTTCTGCTAAAGATTGGCATGCAGGGCTTGTAGTTGGAAGAAGCCCCCAGAATCCTCAGCCCGACAGCATTCTGGAAGGATGGGATGTTTGATAGGTTGAACCGGAGCCTGTGAAGTCATGGGTTGCTCCAACTTGACAGGCATAATGGAAGTAAGAAGGGTACAGGAGAAACCAACGAGACATTAGACACAGGGACCAGCGTAAGAGGGGACTGTGTTGGTCCCAGTGATTTGGAGATAATGCGTCACATTTCCAAAAGAATATAAAGCAGAAACTAACACACCATTGTAAAGCAATTATACTCCAATAAAGATGTTTTAAAAACCCATTAAATTAATTAAAGTTTATCATTAATTCGCAATGAAAAAATAAAACCATCTGAGAAAACAAAGAAAAATGAAGGCTGGGGGTTTTTTACTGTGAGAACAGATAGCTTGTGCAAAGGATGCACTGATGGGGATGACCTTGGGATCCATGGAGAGGGATATTATGCAGTAGATGGATGCATAATCCTGAAAACTCGAGACACTGAAATAACTTACTGGTTACTGATTTGTCTTCAAGCAAACAATGCAATGAGATTTCATTAAGAGCACTTCCATCTTAACTGAGAAATACTGTGACGAGGTAGGAAATCTTCATCTTGTTCCATATACACACACCCCACTGAGTAATATGTTTTACTAAATATGCTATATATTAAGGACCAATTATTTTACTTATTGAAGTTAATAGTTACTATTGTAGTCATAATTAATAATTAATGTAGTAACATTTGTGCTAACTGCTGAACAGAGCATCAAAATGAATCACTTTTAAAGTATATAGTTGCATAATGAAAAGAGGTTTAAACCCTAAAAGACCACATTCTAATCAAAAACTAAAAATGAAATCTGAGATTCACATTGAACTAGCTTTTACTAAGAAAGTAACCATAAACAACAAATATAAATACTATTGCTAGTGAAACAAACTCAGGGTCCTCTTAGGAATCCAAACTGGAGTATTCTTTTTCACTCTAAATTTATTTTAAATTCAGACAATAGCCTATGTTTAACTTAGCAGTATTGTTAGTGGAAATCTGGGAATCAAGGAGTCCGGTTCATTTTTAAAGCCCAGCAACTTTTTACCGAGTTATCCAATTTTTTAAAACAAAGCCTAAAGTAGCCTTAGCTGGAAGAGTTTCCAAACCAGTTTGTTAACCAGTTAATAGATAAAAATGCCGAAATGGTAAGTAGACATCTATTCCCCAATTAGGTTACCGAATCTCCCCCATCCCACAAACTTCAAGTTCAATTCACTAAATTAAATCAAGCAACCATTCAAACCAATGGCAAAGTAATCAATTTGAGCGGCTCTTCAATGGCTTAGAGAAAAAGAGAGGGAGGAGAAGCTAAATGTCCCATTTTCCAGAACATCTGCTTTCTTGTTCTATGGCTGATGTTCTTCCTCATCTTAAATCTCCCTCCTGTTGGTCACTAACCTCACCCTGTGAAGACACCTTGCAAAGCATTGTTCTTGTACCTCTGCATTGTGGTTCCCTGGGGAGGATCCTTGTCAAAGATGCACATTCTCAAACTTAGGGGAGGAAAACAGTGGGTACGGGGCTCTGAATCTGCATTTAAAAAAATTCTTTTAAAGCTTGATGGAATCAGGGCTGCTTTCCTGCCGACTGTGGGCCTAATAGAAGTAAGAGAATAGCTAGTGACGGCCTGTCTAGAGCCAACCTTAGGCAAAATTGTGAAGTAGTCCAAACTCAGAGTTTCTCTCCCAGCTCATCTTAAGAGTTTACTTAGAGCAGCAGGCTTGCCCTCTTGTGATTTGGGCAGCCCAGGGTTTGGGGCCTCTCTTCTCACTCGTCAGAGGACCACTCAATTCTACTAGCATCTGACGACCTCTTAATGTCCACACCTGATCACGAGCTGTCTCCTGGGATGCACCCAAGACTACATCCTTAGGCCACCAAAATCATGTCTCATAAGGCTAGCAGCTTTGACTGGAAAACCTATCTTAAGCTATCAACAGGTTTGTTAAATTTTAATAACATTGAACATGTTTATGCAAAAGTAATTCTTGAAACTCAGAATAATTTTGAAACTCAGAAAAACGAAGGACAAAGTCACTCATAATCTGACTAGTCTTGAGCATCCCCATCTTACCTGACTGCTCTAACATGTATAATGTGTATTCATGTGTTCAGTGTGTGTGTGTGTGTCTCTGTGTCTGTGAGTCTCTCTGTGTGTGCATCTGTGTCTGTAATAGTGTTTTGGTTTAGCTCCCACCTCTGCAAACAGATTGGCTGAGTTTGGATCCTGGCTCTGTCACCTTGGACAAATTTCTTGACCTCTCTGTACCTCAGTCTCCACATCTGTAAAAGAGGGATGCTAATAAGACTTACGTCATGGAGTAGCTATGAGCACAGATGTGGGCACTCTTAACCACAGTACATGCTGTGGGAAGGGAAGTGTGTTAGAGTCAGCTGCCTGGATTTGTATCCCAGCTCTACCTTAGCAGATTTAATACCATGCCGAAGTTTCTTAGCTTCTCTGTGTCTCAATTTCCTTATCTGTAATATGAGGAACCCATGGGGTCAAAACAAAGTCAAATGATAAACGCTATTTTAGAGCTTCTGTGTTGTTAGACCAAAGAGCGCAAAGGAAAATTATGGACTAGCTATTTTAGATAAATTCGGCATTTCTTTTCTTAGGCTACCATGATTTTCTAGACTAAGATCAACTTCCAAATCACTGATTTAATTACATGAGAAAAATTTTAAGTCTATTTTTTTTCTTAGGGGAGAGAGAACCCTCATTCTTATAAAATTATCAAAGGGATCTGTGACCTGAGCAACGTTTAGAATTACTGTGGCAGTAGATGATCTTCTTGCACACAAATTCAGTAATTTTTAAATTTTATATTAGCTATTTTAAAAATCTACTGTTTTAATTTTCCTGCTAGAATATCAAACATACTCCAAATTGGCATTTCTAATACTCAATTACACGAGAGTCTAGTGTTTGGTCAGGTGCTCATAAATGGACTGCCAGACTTTGAAAAGATAATCCCAGAAGTATATTTTCTCTTATCGAAGCCAGATATAATGCTGGCCTGTCATTTACGTATCTGAACAATGCTATATCATTTGTTTTATTATTATCTTGCTTTTTTTCTAACTTAGGTCTAAAACAATATTTTAGAAGAATTTTTTTTATGTGTTCAGTATAGAAAATATTCCCATAGGCTTAAAGGCTTGTAAATCACTCCTCCAAATACCACTAAAAAGCAACTTTTAGCTGAGGAGTCTAATATCTTTGGCTTCAGTTTGATAAGAACAAACACTTGCTGCTATCAAGGCCACCAGCTCACTGAAACAACCACTGGACCAGTTTTTTGTCGTAGGCATTATGTTACTTTTGCAGAGTTGTTCATCCTCCATCATTTATCTGAATTTATCCTGGAAGTTTGCAAGTTATTTTGGTACTGATCTCTGTCCATTGACCTGAGTTCTGGAAATGATAACAAATGTTAGGTATCTTTTTTTTTTTTTTTTTTTTCCGTTAGGTATATTTTAGTTCCAAAATTTTTAGCTTAGGATCCTTTTTTTTCCCCCATCATAATTTATGTTTGTGATAGTGTCAGCATTGCAACTAGAGGAGGCCTTTTGGCAGTCCTGAAAAACTACATTGTTTTAAAAATATCCCTCTATGCCATTGATGAAATCCGAAAGAACTTCAAAGATGGAAGGGATGACTGGCTGCCTAGAAGGGTGAGTCACTGAGCGGTGCTCCACGTGAAGCATTCATGGGAAGAGCACAGGGCACCGAAGAATTCTTTTTAGCTGGCAGGGAGCTGAAATTAACCGAAATATCCTCCTCTTGGAGGCTCTTCAGAAAAGGATTTGTTTTCTGTTCAGTGACCTCGTGGTTCAAGCAGGGCAGCCTCGGGCTTTGGGGGACATACACCCGAACATTCTCAGATGTCTCAGATGACACCCGTGGAGTGCGAGGATGCTGAGCGAAGGTCTGCTGGGAGTCTGAAATCTTACAGCATTAAAAGCTTTAACCGGACCTGGTAGAATCTTTAATATTTCCAAATACCCACACAAGTCCAAAAATATGACTTTTTGCAATTGAAATTGTAAAATGTGTAGGCTTTTTTCTTCTTTGGCTGTAACCTGCACGTGAAAGAGAGTTCCTATGAATTGACTCTGACAAACGCTTTTAAACACCTGTCCCATCAATCGACACTTTAAAGAAATACCTTTCTAAAAATAAACTAGCACCACTTCGTATTTCACTTGCTCTTCTATCCTCTCACAATGATTATTCAGTGTTGGCTAATAATTAATTGGAATGCAAGGGGGTATTTCAACGTGCTTCGTAAACATCTGTGCAGAGGTACAGAACTGTGTGATGTGTGCTTATGAATGCCGACAGCAGACTGCCCTCTGGGTTTGAACGTGTTATTTCTGGTGGTGTTATTTCCTGTGTAGCTCAACGGGAATAACAAACCCAACAGACTGGTGGTACCTTTCCCCCTTAGAGGCCTGTGGAGCGTGCCCTTAGGATAGCGGTTACAGCCACGCCCTGCAGGGCTTGTTCCTTTGTGTGGCTGGCAACACGTGGGGCTGCAGAGAGGACTAGCTGGTACAGGCTGATACATGACGTCACTCCCACTAGGTTCTCCAGTGGACCCTACTCAAAGCTGGGCAGGATGCTGACAGGCTGCCGCAGTGCCCAGTGCAGCAGCAAACAATGCCACTGAGTGGCCTGGGAGTTAGCAAGTCCCACTCCAGGTCACCTCACACCCTCTTCCTGAGATAAGCTCTGCAAGGAATAATAACTACCTTGTTACCAGGAAAGGGCAGGGAGCTATGGCTTTCTGTGAGATAGCCTCGTATTCTCTGCATGTCTTTCTGGGGGTGATTTGTAAGATATATTTAAAATGAAGGTGGTGAGCACTCAGTGCCCAAACTAGGTAGACTTTAAAACTTAAGGGGGGCAATTTATGTGCAAAACACTTTTTTAGAATTCTTCAGTAGAGAAAACTTACATAAAAGCAAGCTGAATTTACCTAGATGTTGGTTTTATTTTCTAAAAAACTACCTTTAAATTATTTATAAATGATAAATATATATATGTATATATATACATATATATATATTTCTTTTTTTTTTTTCGGTATGCGGGCCTTTCACTGCTGTGGCCTCTCCCGTTGCGGAGCACAGGCTCCGGACGCGGAGGCTCAGCAGCCATGGCTCACGGGCCCCGCCGCTCCACGGCATGTGGGATCTTCCCGGACCGGGGCACGAACCCACGGCCCCTGCATCGGCAGGAGTACTCTCAACCACTGCGCCACCAGGGAAGCCCGATAAATATATTTTGATGATTCTTCTATGTAGTATAAATAATCACAATGATCTGAAGGCTCTAAATGCAATTAAGACTCCGGGGATTAAATCCCAGTTAACCTAAAACCTATTAACTGAAAGGCAGAGGTGCCACTGGGGTTTCTTCCTGCAGTTTATTCAGGGCAGTTGCTGCAGGCTTTTGTGGAGCGGGAAGAACTGGGTTCTCCCTCCACACCCAGTGGATAAATGCCAAATCCAAAAGAAATGTTAACACAGTGCTGTTGTTGGTTTTTATTTTTTTTTTTGAATTTTATTTTATTTTATTTATTTTATACAGCAGGTTCTTATTAGGTATCTATTTTGTACAAATTAGTGTATATATGCCAATCCACAATATTCTATCTAAAACTTCATAAATGGCTCTTTATTTTGAACCACGGTGAATAAATTATATCTAAATTGTCAGGTCTAAATTATACCTAAATTCAAATATGCTTACATGAATTTAGTAATTTGACTTTGTTTTCATATCCAATTTTAGATGGTAGCCACTTACTATAGTAATAATGATAAACTCTTATTTATTGAGTGCTGACTTACACATGTGATTTCATGTGCATTATCTGCCTTCCTCTTCCCAATGCAAGGTAAGCTTCGCTATTATCCCAGAGGAGGAAGCTGAGAATCAGAGAAACAAAGGAACACTGAAGTTTCATAATTAGTAAGTGTGTGGTACAGAAAGACTAACCTAAGTCATCGGGACACGTGATTGCCACTAGAGCACATGGTGTCTGGTGCTATGAGATCACCTGGATTCCTCTGAGGTCAATTATGTGCTTTTTAACTCTGAGATCCTATGAAAATGTAATTTACTAATAATAATTTACTGCACAGCAAGTTTATGAGTAAGAAAGAATATCAAAACAACATTCTACTTTCAGTCTCCACTGCGTTCTCGATCATCTGTGCCATTTGTTTAAAGCAGTTGAAAAAGTTAAGCAATAACATTGAACTCTATTTTGCCAGTAAAACCATTTTAAAATTTTGCTGCAGGCAGGACACATACTTATTGTCTCCTATCTGTTTGCTTGTTCACTGAAAATCTTATTATCTGAATTCTCTCTGATTATGCTTTAAGGTTTCACCCACGCCTACTTTATCTAAAGCAATATTTTCACCTTGGTGCTAAGGCATAATTGTTGAATCCAAAATATCACACTCTTAATAAAAGGAACAATGGCATTTTCATCACAGATAAGAAACACTTTTTCTTCTGGATTCCAAATTCCAGAAATGTCTTGGGATAAACAGAACCAAGGGAGAAACTGCTTATTTTATCACAGAAAAAAACCAAAGGAGGTATCAAACATTTATGTAAATTTACATAGGAAAGTACATGAAAATACAGCAAAGCTGTATCAACAGTATCTCTAAAACATAAATAGCCATTCCTTCCTTTTGAAAGTCTTTCTTGATTTTTGAGGAGTCTCTGGAGCACACGAGACAGGCAAAACTGAAGTTGTCGCGATTGGCTTAATCAAGTGTCTCTTCAACAGTGTCCATAGAGAGTACATGATATCTAATGAGGTTTTAGGATGATTTGTTAGACTAAGGTTTCCATCAGACAGTTCTTTCATTAATTATGATTTCCCCCTAGAGACTAACTAAGCAGTGTTTCCCTATCTTAAAATAAATGTTCCTCCTAAGTACATATGAATTCATACGGTAGGGAGCAAAGGCTGACTTCAGTCCTTGAAAGTAATTTGCAAGTAAACATCAAACTAGATGGCTGGGTCACCAATGTCTGGAATCCTAAGGACTCTCTGATTTCAGAGGATAAGACAGGAAGCTGACTTAACAGAGGCGTGTAGAGAGAGAAAGGTCTGAGGCAAGGAGCAGGAGATGGGGCCCCAGAGCTGGGGAAGAAGGTCCTCAAGAGCGTGTTGTTTCTCTCCAAAGCTTGGCTTTTTTCATCATACAGAATGCCTTTGCATTACACAGATGTATAATGACAGGTACCCACCGTTGTAATTAAATGCATTTTTTAGTGAGAATATTTTTAACCATCAAAAGAGGAGATTACGAAGAGCTTTATGCTAATCAAATTAAATTTAGGGAAAATTCTCTTCAAACCGACCCACAGAGAAACAAGAAACCTGACAAGCCCTACAATTACTGTTTAAAACTTGAATAAACAATTAAAAATCTACTCCTTCAACCAAATTTCAAAAAACAAACTTTCAAAGAATATATAATCTCTAATTTACATAAATGTTCCAGAAAAAGTATTCAATTCTCTAACGAGCCTAGTTTAGTTTTGACATCAAAAGCAGAAAAGGAGAGAATGAAAATGAACAATTATAAGCCAAACTGGGTTATGAAAATAGACACATAAACACTAAATAAAATATTACAAAATGAATCCATCTGTGTATTACATAATGACCAAGTGTGGTATATCTGAAAACTGAAAGAATGGTTTAGCATTCAAGAAAAAAAAAGGTATTTAATGTCTGTTAATGCTATAAGAGCAAACAGAAAAATAATTTGATGAAATGCAGGAAAAGCTTTTGGTAAAAATCAACACCCTTTCAGCATAAAAACCCTCAGAAAATAAAAATTAATTTCCTCAGAGTCAAAACTATGGCGATGAAAAGATCAGTGATTGTCAGTCAGGGATGGGGATGAAAAGACAGAGCACAGAGGATTTTTAAGGCAGTGAAAATGCCCTGTATAATATTATAATGATGAATATATGCCACTATGCATTTATCCAAACCCATAAAATGTACAACACCAAGAGTGCATTCTAAGGTAAACTATGGACTTTGGGTGATTATGATGTGTCAGTGTAAGTCCATCGTTGGTAAAAACAAAAAAATGTACCATTCTGGTGAATGAGGTTGATAACGGGGGAGGCTATGCATGTGTGGGGTATATCTCTGTGTCTCCCTCTCAATTTTGCTGTAACTTTAAAACTGTTCTAAAATAATAAAGTCTTTTAAAAAGTTAATTTGCTGAACTTGATGGAAGTTAACTACTGGAAAATGTATAACAACTATAATTGGTGATACCTTTGAAATACTTATTTGACTCAAAGTCAAGAATAAAGAATGCTTACAAAAAAAAAAAAAAAGAGTGAATTGCTGTGACCTGGTGTAGTTCAAAGACAGTGTGTGAGATGAGGACATGAGATGAGGACCTATTTTTGGAAGCTAACGGGCTTCATTGAAAAAGAAGAGAAGAATATATTGTTCCATTTCCCTTCAGCTAAAACAACCTTATTCATAAAAAAGAAAAATTAAAATTAAAACTACACTTAGATATTATTTTTCACTTATCTAAGTGTCAAATACTAAAAATTTATAGTGCTATTATAAAATATACTGAGAATAAGTATAAATAGTCATGGGATGGTAATTTTTTTTTTTTTTTTTTTTT
>NW_020175221.1:3358783-3473201 GCF_003031525.2 Neophocaena asiaeorientalis asiaeorientalis | reverse complement strand
TTTTTTGCGATACGCGGGCCTCTCACTGTTGTGGCCTGTCCCGTTGCGGAGCACAGGCTCCGGACGCGCAGGCTCAGCGGCCATGGCTCACAGGCCCAGCCGCTCCTGGCATGTGGGATCCTCCCGGACCCGGGCACGAACCCGCGTCCCCTGCATCGGCAGGCGGACTCTCAATGACTGCACCACCAGGGAAGCCCGGGATGGTAAATTTGGTGTTACTTTTTTGAAGGACAATTCGGTGATACCTATCAAATTTAAAAATACATATTTCTTCTGCCTTAGAAATTCTGTCACCAAATATTAATGATACAGACATGTTCACTTTATATGCACAAATAAGTAAAAGGATAGTCATTGGAACACTGTGGGTAAAGGCAAAAGATGGAAACAACCTAAATATCCACCAGTAGATTGACGAAATTAATTATATCTCATCCATGTAGTGGACTTCACTGCAACTGTTAAAAGTAATGTGGTAGATCTACATACACAGTTAGGAATAATTCTCCTTGCTATACCATTAAGAGACACAAGCAAGAAGCAGAATGGGGGTCTATTGTATCCTAGCATTTAGGTAAACACATCAAAGGTCTTTGTCAGGAAATGCACAAATGGAAGTCACCTGGAGAGGGTACTGGAAAACCAAGAGACTGAGGGGACAAGGGGATTTACTGTTCACGAACATCTTTTGGTAGGGAAGAGGATTTTATTCATGTGCTTGTAGGACCTATTCAAACCGATTAATCAATCAATCTTTTAGAAGAGGTTTTGAAAGGAGAAGCTAACTAAAACTAGTCAGGTTGCAAAGTCAGGTCAGTGTGGGTACATTGTGTTTATAACATGGCTCAGAGAAGTGGTTCTCAAACATCTTGGTCTCAGGATCTTTTTAAGTCTTGAAATTACTGAAGACCCAAAGAATTTTGTTTATGCGAAATATTTATTATGTTAAAACTTAAAACTGAAAAAAAAACCCTTAAAACTGAGACTATTTAAAATATTTATTTCCAGTTTGTTTTAAAAAAACAAAAACACATTTTACTAAAAATAATTGTTTTTCCAAAAAAATTACTAAGAACAGTGATGTGTTTCCTTTTTTGCAATGTCCAGTGTAATAGAAGACAGCTGGATTCTCATATCTGCT
Source organism: Neophocaena asiaeorientalis asiaeorientalis (assembly GCF_003031525.2). Classification (NCBI taxonomy): domain Eukaryota; kingdom Metazoa; phylum Chordata; class Mammalia; order Artiodactyla; family Phocoenidae; genus Neophocaena; species Neophocaena asiaeorientalis. The sequence continues at coordinate 3,472,060 of NW_020175221.1, read as the reverse complement.
TCCGTATTCAGTCTGTTGCAACATGACATGGGTCACATTATGTAGCTTCTAGAGAACTCCACTAAGAACATGTACAGTGAAAAGGGCAAATGACATGTTGGTATCATTATAAGAATATTTACGGTCTCATGTAATCCCTAAAAGCATCTTGGGGATCAGGCATTGGGACTCCCTGGTCAGACTGAAAACAGAACATTACAACTGACTTGCCATGGTAGAAAAAATAAATCACCTTCTTTAGCTGAGTTCACTTTCCAGAACTGTCTAACTCCATTAGCAATATTGTGTGCCTGTCCTAACACAGGTTCATGAAGCTCAAAAAAGGCAACAGTGCCTGATTAAAAGCAATATTCTAGGAGAAACAGCCTACCAAGTTCAGTTTTCCAATGGAGCAATTTTAGCAAAATATCTTCTATGCCCAGCTAGTTTTCAACACTCGCCAAACAAGATTATCTTTTTGGAAAATAAAAATCTATCTCCAACATATTAATATTTTAATTTAAGACATATGAAACTATTTCCCTACTCTTCCTAAAACCACTATTGTATTCACACCAGTCCATTTCTGTAGGATGGGAATTGTAGCATCTAAGAGAGGAAGCTTGTAAGGGGTTAACAAAAGTTGTAATTAACATGGCAATAAATAACAGTGATTTATCCTTTCAGCAAACTTCTGATTGAATGTGCATTATGCTCATTTACTGTGCTCTGGACAGGCAATAGGGTGGTGAGTAAAGCAAGCCTGTAACCTATCTTCCTGGAGCTGGCTGACAGGCATTAGTCAAAAAGTCATAAATGACTAACGTTGATGAAATAAAACTAAAGTAAGCTCTGAGAGCATATTCCAGGGCCTGCCACCTGCCAAGGTTTGGGGAATCAGGAATATGGTCTCAGAAGAAGTGAGATTTCAGCTAAGCCCTGCAGGCAGTGTAGGAGCTAATAGACAGGGAGGGTGGGGGTGGAAGAGTTCTTTCCTGGAGTGGAAACAGCATGTTCAGAGTCCCTGAGGCAGGAGGGATGTAATAGGCCCCAGGTGCTGAAGTTAAGTCAGTGTGGCTGAAGCACAGAGAGCAGTGTCAAGAATGATGCAAGATGTAGCTATCAACATAGGCAGGGATCAGGTCACATAGAGTCTTGAATGCCATGGGAAGGTTTTCGTGGTTTATACAGAGAGCAACAGGAAGCTGTTGAAAGTTATTACATACACTTGTGGAGTTTTACTGGTATGTTTACTGGATTCAAGGGAAGGTGGCCTTACATCCAGACTAACGGATCCTTGTGATTTTCATTTGAAAGTGGACCTTACCATCTGCTTGTATAAGGTTCAAAGAATATTCCCTGACCTCAATCAGCAACCTGTGATATAACATTCTAGGTCCACACAGACAGTTTTACTTTGAAATTTTCTTCCAAGTTGCTAGCAAAAGCTTCGGGGAGAAGTAAATTTTCAGGATGATTATCTAAGAACTGTACTAATGTCTCTCCAACGCTCTGATTCTAAGAGTTGCATCCAAGAATCAGTTAATAACCAGAATAGTCCACTGAGACCGCAGTAGTTTAGCACTTGAGTCATCTGTCCTGAGTTCAGCTTCAACATTTCAGCCTCACCTTCTGACAAAGGCTGTTACAGGAAAATATTCTATGATAGTTGCATCTGGATTTGTTGCCCACATGTTATTAGGACCAGGTTTACTATGTTATCTAGAGTTTCCCATAAAGTCTCACGTGGAAAAAAAAATGTTAGACTTTAGTACCCCAAAACACATTGTTTTCCCCAAGGAATTGATACATTTCTGTTTTTTGCATTAATGAGAACAAATTAAATTGCCACACTGACCCACTGTGACTGTAACAGTTAAATGCTTTCTCTTCTTTGCATCATTCCAATTATATTTTGTTTATATTACACCAACATGAAATCTATCTTGTAAGCCACCTCTAATCCTTTTATGGAATGACATATGGAACATGTATATAAACAAAACTACGCCTTTAATTCCCAAAAGCTCACCCAATATATTGACAGGAGCTCAAAAAACAAGTCCACTGTGACCATTTCATTACCATCACCTTTTCTTTTAACCTTGCTGGGGCAGGTGGGACAAAGAAGGGGTTAATATCGATCTACACCACTGCAAGAATGACTGAACATTACATACAATAAAAAGTAATAATGCATGCTTAAAGAGAGACTATCTATTTTATTGATATAGTTTCCATATTAAAATCAGGCTGGTGGCGTCAAACATAGGCCATGGCCTCACTCCAAACTGCTGAAACTCATTCTGGATCATTAATGATTTACTCACCACTGCTGCCAAGACAGGGAGCGTGTATTGAAATGTACACTTCAGAGCCAAATTTAATGCTTGCTTGTCTAAGAAAGGTGAAGTCAGGACAGTACAGCAGAAGAGACATCTAACAATGGGAGTAGAAGACCCTGGAGAAACTTCAGGGAAAAAAGTCCCAAATAAGAAGGCAAAGAAGTACGTAGTTGCCACCTGTTTTTGGATACTTGTAAAATGATCTCCACATGCAAACACACACCCACACATACCGCATAAACATAGAACATGACTGTCGTCAACAGAATTCTAATATGATCCCCAATCACCCAAGCCCTTGCACTATTCTCTCCCTTGAGAATGGTCAAAATCTGTAACTTGCTTTTAACCACTGGAATATGCATGGCAAACGTGGAGGATTTTTCAGATGAATTAAGGTCTTTAATCAGTTAACCTTAAATTAATCCAAGAGGAGATTATCCTGGGGTTGGGGAGCGGGGGACAGGGAACTGTCCTAAGAAGTGAGCCCTTCAAACAGGGGCCTAGAAGTCAGAGACTCTTTCTCCTGCTGGCCTAGAATAAGCAAGTTTCATGAATTTTACAGCTGTGAGGAAGTAAGTTCCCAACATGAGCCTAAAAGGTGAACCGAAGCCTCTAATGGGACTCCAGCCCTGGCTGACACCTTGACTTAAGCCTTTCAAGACACTGAACTGAGGATCCAGCTAAGCCAAGCCCAGCCTCAAGACCATGAAATCCCATGACATACTAAATGTGTGCTGTTTTAAGTTGCTAAGTTTGTGGTAAATTGCTATACTGCAATAAAAATTGATAAAATGATTTAAAAGGTACCATGCTGAAAGCATATATGTAGCTTAACTAGTACAATTTCAGTAGAATTGGAAGAAAAATCCATGAATGTTCACAAATGCACACATAAATAAGTGTACACATCCACGAACACAAATCTGTCATCAAGGGAGAAAAAGCAAACTTTCTTTCTTTACCATCACCCCCAGACTTGCCCCATCTTTTCTCCTACTCATCTTAAAGACAAATACATTCATTTAGGGGTCCAACTAGAAACTTAAGACTCATCATTGATGATTCATTGCGCCCCATCACTTCTAACAGATTATCACCAAGTCCTACTACTTCTTTTTAACCCTTTTTCATCATATTCTTTAGTTCTATCTCACTGCCACTCGCTAGCTCTTCTTCTTTGGAAAAAACAAGGTTTCTAACTCATCTCTCTGTCCATCACTTCCTCACAACCCCCCAAGCCCACGCTCCCTTCCAATCGTGGATGTGCTCTCCAGAATCCTCAATGGGAAGGAAGGACAGGAAGTACGGACAGGAAGTACAAAGAATAGAACTGGACTGTGACGTGATGGGGAAAAATGCAAGAGATGAGACACCAGATGTGCATAAGAGATCGTGGATACGTTTACAGACCTTGTTCTGTTATTCTAAAAGCAATGGCAAACCACTGAAGGATTTCCAACAGAAGAGTGGTAAAAAACAAAACATAACTCAGCATAGTCTTCCCTTGCAGGAAATTATTTTTAATTTGAAAATGAAGTTTCTATAATGAATCAGCAACTTTTCTGAGAGGGGAAGCTGTTTATTAACTCTATGACCTTGGATAGATTAGTTAAAATCATAATTTTTGGCAAATAGAATTTGGAAGCTGAAATAATAATTACCGTAAGGGCCTGGCATAATAATGGTTCAATAAAACAGTTCTGTCTCCTGCTCCGCCCATTTGCCCAATGGTAAGACGTGAAGACAGTACTCGTTCTGCCCTTTAATAATGAATGAAAGCTTGCTGAGTGAGCTTGATCTCAGGGAATGGGTACACCTGAGAGCAATAAAGTTAACATCTACTAGCAGCTAATAAAGTTAGGAGAAATAGGCGGCCATGCTGTCAATAGGAAATATTTTTACATGCAGACAATTGAGTTAGTACAGATCATAGAAATAACTCCTGCTGACTGATATGAAATGACATAGCATCCGGGTCCCCTCAATGCAAATGGAAGGATTTTTATATGCCACCTCTATTTCTACAATTCTCAAATGTGAAGAAATACTTGGAGACGATATCTGTACATTCCCAAATATTCTTGAGAACAAAGTGGTCAGGTCTAACCAGCTATACTACATATGATTTGCTGAAGGTACCTGGGGCTGAAACACTTGTTCCTGTCCTTCATTTTCTTACCCCTTCCCATGTCTACAGAATATACATTCACAGGGGAAAAGAAACATACTACTTGGACCCAAGTCTTAAAGAAGTCTAATCCCAATTCTCTAGCTTGTGGTTTAGAAGGGAAAATTCTGAGAATGTAAGCAGACAGCAAGAGAACATTCTTCTCATTCTCTATACTCAGATGACACAGACTTTTTAAGGATGGCACAGTCAAGGGGATGACTGGGCAGATTGTGAAGCAATCTGGTGGTCACACTGGAATAGCCATTTTTTAAGGCCACACTCACATTTTGGGCTGTGGTTGTTTGAGCCGTGTAGAAAGTGTCAGAGCTGCTAACTGCACAGCTCATCGGATGCAGGAGTGGGATTTGCCACTCCAAATATGCTGGAGCCTGGATTAAGCCAAAAATCAGGAAGAAGAAAATACAACAAGGGTTCTCTTATCCAAGGCCTAAAAGGACATGAAGTTCTATTAGGCTGAACCATGTGAAACTGGCAATATTTGACAACTTTTACCTACAAAGATGGCTCATCCAATATATTGCAGAAGGAAAGAGGAGAGAATCGGCTTTAAAGTACCAGTTTGATGACCCATAAATATCTCTAAACTAATAAACGTATGCAAGTAGAAAAACATCTGCTAATATAATCAGGATCCATGACTTTTTCATTCCTTTTAAAGGCCGCTTTGTGTATTTTTGAAAACCAGTGATAGGCCAGGACTTCTAACAAAATGTTCTTAAGTCAAAAAGAGGTGTTGAAATTAAAAAATCAAGTAATTTAATACAAAACAGCCTTGATCCTTTGTTCACAATTGCATTTATGAGAAGTAAGATTCAGAGTTGGTGATTCCAGTGAAATGTTAGTGTTCAGAAAATGCCCCTTCACTCTACCTCTCAGCATCTCCAGGTTCTTTGCGCAAACATGTCTATTCCCATGAGACTACAGGAAATTTTATCACATCAGTTCCTTTCCCACACCTTGAAGGAAAATTGAAATATGAAGACTGAAGAATTCTAACATGCACCAGAAGGAAACCTCGGCTGCCAAAAAAGCCTTCTTATTGCAGAGACAATCACTTAACATGATTGGAAAGACTGTAGATAATAGAGTTATAACCCAAGAGTGATAATATTTTTGGAAGAAAAATAATTGTGTTTTTTTTCTCTTTCTACTGGTTATTTCTTACCTATTTTTTAAAAGTATTTGGAGAATCCAAAGTAATATTTTATGTAAAAAGTAACCGGCAATAGTACACTCTTTTCTCACACAAAGAAAAATATGACGTCAGGACTGGGTTCTTCTTCGGACTCTGTGGAGATCCACAGTTGACCTCCCCTCCCTTCAGTTGCTCCCAAGACTTTCTAACCTGACTTGGCGGCCCCCTCCCCCTCGCTCATGTAGATAGAACTCATGTAAAGCAAATGGCACATTCACCTGACTGTGACGTGACTCAACTTCAACTATAATTTTTTAACCTGAAGCTTTGATTCGTTTTCTTAGACCAGTAAACAGTCAGATTCTTTAAAGAGTAATTCTATGCAGCAGCATTCGGGTTCCAATCTGATAACTGCCTGGGGAATAAGAATCCACAAATGTCCTCCCTTACCAGGTAATACAGAAGGCTCCTGGTACCTGGTAACCTTCTCTTTCCATATATTAATGATTAAGAATTCCACATACCTAACTCCAGGAAATGTTCACAGATCCTAAGCTCTTCTCTTGATATGCCAATCATGATAGTAGGCTTGTTTTCTTATACATCCACGATAACAAACTGTGCTTTGTCCAGGGTTCGTGCTTTGAATGAACACAGTGAAGAATCTGTGTTTTGCTTGAAGAAGCACAGACAAGGATTCCTCCTTAGGTCCCACCCTCGCTCCTCTTCTCCCACTTGTACTTTAAATGTTGCTGTTGTCTTGGCCTCTATCCTTATGCCACTTCTATACTGACATCCCTTCTTTGGGTGCTCTTATTGATGCCATTTATATTTTGCTAATAACTCCCAAACCAATCTACATCATTCTCCTTCTGACCTCTGAAATCTGAAGTATTGAAAGAACCAGAACTTGGAGTCAGAGGACTCTGTCTTTGAGCTAGGTGAATCTACAAGTTGAGTAACCTTGATAAATGTCATTTTCTAGGTCTGTATATAGAAACAATAGTATTTACCTCAGGGACTGTTGGAAGGAATAAATGAAATATGGTCTTTGTAAAGCTCTTAGGAATAACAGGCCTAGAGAATTAATCAATAAATGGTTGTGCTGAGGAGATGATGATGACGATGATACTTATCAATGAGACATTTCTATGTGTGTGTTCACAGGCAAACTCAAACTGAATTCATCAACTTTCTTCACCTGACCTGGTCAGTGATACCATCATCCACCCAGATGACCAGGTATGTAGCCTAAGATTTCCACTTCTTCTTTATTCCTCATCCACCCACCTTTTTCCAATTGAATGCTAGGGATGGACAAACCTAGCCTGTTAATATCATTCTTACTTCTTCTGCTGCTCTAATTGACGCCTTTCTCACCTTTCCTCCTGGATTTTTGTCATAACATCTCAATTAGACTCCTCACCTCCAGTTTTTCCTCATCTTCCTCTATGATAGCATCAGAGGAATCTTTCTAGAATACATTATGTTTAACTTCAGCTTAAAAACCTTCTATACGAGGGTCAATTGGGACAGTATATGTTAAACCATTATGAAAAAGTCTTTAAAACTTTATACATGGCTGCTCTCAATATTATCTTAGAAAGATGTAAAAGCTTTTGTATTTTGGAAAGGGAAAATAATTGTTGCTATCTTAATACTGAGGGATGAGGGGAAATAAGAAAGATGACAAAGAAGAAAATAAATACATACCAACTGTTTTATACATTAATAGTAGTATGAAAATATACATAGAGCCAAAAAATATGTACAAAGAACCAAAATATATGAAAATATAACAATAAAAAAGGTTTGAAAGCAAACTGCTTACACTAACAACTCAATGTGGTAACAAAGTACCCAAATTCTAAGAAAAAGTTAAGGAATTATCCTTGTTGGGTATGATTTATAAGAACATGGAAATAGACCATTTCCTAGAGAAAATGAGCTTCCAGAAAGAGACACAAACAAAAAAGAGAGTAAGGGGTGTTTATTGTTGCTGTTTGGTTTGTTTGTTTGTGAGAGGTATATCAAATGCAAAGGCTTGGCAGTATAAGTTAGCAAATTATATACAAATAGTCTTAACTATTAGAAGTAAAAGCTCATGGTAAATATGAAAAAACAAAAACAATTGATGAAAAGCAAGGAAAAGCTTAAGCAAGTTTTCGAAAGATTTAAAACATGAAGCAAAAGAGTGGTAATTTTGTACAACACAAGCACACACACACACACACGCACACACCAGTGGCTGAAGGAATGGATGGGTATGGAAATAATTGAGATTAGAAAATCAGATTGGGGAAGACTGTTGTACCAGATTCCTAGTTAAGAAATGATGGGTTAATCATATTTTACACAAATACATTTGACTTAAAAAATCCTTCTATCTAACAGCATTGTCAGTCAACAAGTCACACAATACACACTTATAAAATCTCTCTTAAATTCATCCCTTCCTTTTCATTCTTACTGCCAGAGCCTTAGTTTCAGACTACCATGGTTTTATCCCTTATCTGTTTTCCTGCAATAAACTCTTAAATCGCACCTCCAATTTCTTCCCACTCCATGTTCCACATAACTGCCAGAAAAAGTTCGAAAAAATTCAAAACTAAACACACAATATTCCTGCTGAAAATCTATCTGGGCTTCTCTAACATCTTTAGAGGAAAGTTGAGAAACCTTTAGCAAAGCCTTATTTCTTCCTTTTCCCATTCTCCCTGCCAGCTCTGCCCTAGTCAGCCTGACTCCACGTGTACTGAACTACTCTCAGGTTGGTGCCTTAGAAAATACTAAGCATTGGGTACTACAATCTTTAGCTATCTACCTAACAATTCCTATTAAAAATCAGATGACAGCAATATTCTGGTTATCAAACTGGTAGTGGACATTTGAGGAGAAAAGTACTGTATTTCAGTTTGGTCCTTTATCATTTGTAATTTGTTGCATTTATTTTTTATAAGCAGATTTGTATAACAACCATCCAAAATACCCATTAATTAACGACATCAAATATTTAAAGTAAATGCTTAGACACAAGCAGCGTCCAAAGCAATAAACAGGCTGCCAGCCTGGTTGAGGGTCAATGCCTGTCTATGTTATTCCTTTCCACCAACCCTCAGTATGTTCTCAATAGCTTCTTGACGGATTCAAACATTTCTGAAATGTTTCATGAGTTCCAACAGATGTTGTGACATTCAAAGGAGTATATGATCCAGTATTGTCAAGTCAATACTCTAATTTGGTCAAATCAGTTAAAAAAAAAATCTCAGGGGAAACATTACATTGAACTCGCTGGCCAAGTTGATCAACCAGTTCAGCGGTCTAGTTACTTCAACTGCTCATATAGTCAGGTCTTAAAGCTCACTAAGAAAGCAGGGTTTTTTTTTAAAAAAGTACTGTTGATATATGATATACCAGAAAGCATACTATTATTTTCTCCGTCTTGTGTCTAACTAATGAGATATATAATCATTATATTTGAACTCACTGAAAATTGAATAGCATCCACCAGAGAGTAAATAATAATTCAGTTTGGTCTAGGGTCCCCACGTCACAGCTGCCATTAAAAACAAACAAACACAAAACTGTTTTTCCTAAGTATGTATTTCTTCTGAAATATTGCAATAGTGTCATTATTACGTGTTTATGTGACCTGTTATTAATGATTTTTCCATAAACATTTTTGTGATTTTGGTTTACAAAATATTTCATGGCAACAGAAATAATGACTCAGCCAACAGCTTCCATGCCTTCCTACACCAAAAGTAAAATTAATACACAAGGACAACATTTATGAAATTGAAGTGTCATTTTGTCAGTATAATGGTGTATACTCTTACTTTTTCCTATGATTGTTAAAGTTCTTAGATCATTTTGGATTAGCAATTCCATTCTCGAGCAAGGAATCTATTTATTTTTACTCTTGGATTTTACAGTCAAAGAGCTACTAGATGCTGAAAAGTTATGTACACTTTTATTTGTTTGAACCAGATTCACAGAAACAATGAGTTTTAGGCAGGGTACTTTTAACTTATTAATAAAGGTTAAATAATGTATAAACCACCAACACTGAAATGAATTAAGTAACTATGAAAACAAATCATAAAGTAGCATTAAAATTAGTATCTAATGCCTTTATTCTCATTTTTATTTGCTAGCCCCTTAATTATAACTCTTCTACAACATCACAATCTTGGCAGTCTGTGATGCTATTTCTTTACTGACTTCCTTTCCTGCAGGCTTCTTTCCAGAAGTGATACTTACACCTGCTAACACTCAAGTGTCTTTTCATCGAATAAAGAAAATAGTAATTTCTTAACTCTTTAACTGAAAAAGCATGTGTTGAAGATTCTCTAAATTAGAACTGTTTTCTGCTCTCTTTTAATAATAAATTCCTAGCTTTATAAATTTGATAACCTTACCAACTCTGAGGCTTATTTATTTATTTAACAAATCTTTAAGTGCAAGCAGTGTGCAAGTACTGTGTTTGGATGTGAACAAAATTAACAGGCTCCTTGCTTTCACAGGGCGTGATAGTTTGGTGGAAGAGATTGGTGTTAATCAAATTACACAATTAAACATGCATTTTTAAAATATGATGAATGCAATAAAAAAGAAATATAAGGTATTATAATATGTTTAGGAGACCTGAGAAGTCTTTACTGGAAAAGTGATGTTAGAGCTATGATCTGAAGTATGAATAGGTGTTATCAAAGCTACTGGATGGGGAGGAAAGGGCATCTCTCGCAAAGGAAACAATACGTACAGAGGCCCTTGTGTGGGAAGGTACATAGACACAAAGATTGGTCTAGTCTGTTGAAACCACAGAGAACTTTCTATTTCCCACAGGCTGTGGATCTATTGACTTATTGGCTATTTCAGTTAATGCATATGATAGTTTCTTAGTTGTTAATATAAGTATGAATTTCTTATACTCACATTCTATATGAGGGTCATCTTCATACTATTTATTAGTTCTCAAAAAACCTGCTAAGAACAACATGGGTATTTCTCAGTATTTGATGATCTTTATTCAGTATCTGTAGTAAACCTCCATGATGAGTAGCTATATGATTTTAGTAGAGACCCCTGGCTACTGGTCATTAGACAATAACCTAACCCTCAATGCAACTGAAAGACCCCAGGCGGTGGGAGTGATTCAGAGCGGTAGTAAAACAAAAATGCATATAGAGGGCTCCAAACTTTCACTTTATATTCTAATGGTTTTAAATTGCTTCCAGATGAGCTGGAAGCATACCTGCCTGCTAGGTAAATAACAACAACTACAATAACAATAGGAAAACAAAGACAGTAGTGCTGTGAGTTCGCAGGAATCTCAGTAGACCAGTGATGTGCCTCTCTAATTACTTTCAGAGACGAGGGTTGCAAGTAAATTACTGTGAAACACCAACCTCATTTTGGGTGAGTAACTTCTACCATTTAACTGGTCCATAGTTAAGGGGACAATCCATGTATTTATCAGGCTACATCTGGTAACTACCTTATCTTGGAGCATTCAACTGAAGTAGATGATCATGCCAGAAAATCAGAGAGCTGGATTCCAAGACTGAATTTTCTTATTCCTTTGGTTCCATTCTCATGTCACGAATAAGTGGGACCCAGTTTGGGCTGAGGTATCCCAGAATTCTGAGCCAACCTTGGGGGTTAATCAAGTTGGACTTGCTTGAGGGCTGCATTTGTAGGGACCAACCAAGTCAGAAAAAAGTATTTGAGGGAGAAATTGTGGAAAAAAACCCAAAATGTAGTTTCTCTAAAGACCAGGGAACAAGCACTTAAGGCATCCAGATCAAAATAGGGCAACCAAATGAGAACAAGGGGCTGAACACTGAACAGAGGAGATGGAGTCTAGAGGAATTCTCCAAACTGGAGAATGCAGCTACGTTTAGCAGAGCACACACAGCCTTCAGCACTAAAGGGAAAGCACTGGTATGAAGGCTAATTGGGGCTCCAAAGCTGATGGACTTCCAGTGAAATGCCTCTTGATATCAGGCCATCAGTACGTAGTTTTATAATAGCCATAGTTACAAACACATGTGTAATTATTTAATACTTTATATAGTGTAGGAAAGTTGTTGAAAAGTTACACACCATTTCACAAGTATCCTTTTTACAAGATTCATGGGGGAAATAGTCCTTTTAATTCTCAGAGTTAACACCAATGCATTCTCCCAAACAACTAATTATTTTTTAAACTTACTGGTACTGTGAATATTGAACAGATAGCATTTCCTTCCTTGGATTTGCTGACAGGAAGCTTAGAACCAAATCTGTGATTCACTTCTACCAGTTCCTCAGGAATAAATGGCATGCATTTTCGCTTCCCTATTTCATACTATTTTCACGCACTTATACTTTCTTCTATTTGACATCCTCAGTTTACCTTGTAGTAGTAAGTTGTTTTGAGACACAATCATTTGCTTTTGAGGGAAGAGAGGAAAGTCAGATATAAATAAAATATGTTAACCTAAATAAATGGAAAATATTAGATTTTTTATAAAAGGAGAAAATATATCTTTTGCTTATTATTAAAAGTAACATATACTCATTTTAAAGGAAATCAGAGAAAAGAACATAAAACAAAATATCAAAGACCTCTCTTAACCATCCTTTCTTCTCATATCTATAACAATTAGTGCTTTTTTCCTCCTGGGGAGAACATATGTATATGTGTATGTATAGGTCAAGTTCCCAAGCATGAAATTACTAGGTCAAAGGTATGCACATTTAAAATTTTGCTACATGTTATTTGATTACCCACCAAGGTTTTCCTAATTTACACTCTCCACTAACGTATATTAGAAAGTGCCTACCTCTCCACGCATTCTCCAATCTTTTGAATTATTAATCTTTTAATCTTTTTCCGAAATAGATGAAAAAGTCAATAGTATTGATATTTTAATTTTTGTCTGTTTATAAGATAGAGAATCTTTTCAAATGTATACTGTCATTAACCTTTCCTCCTTTTTGAATTGCCTCCTTATGTCCTTTATCTATTTTTAATCTTAAGTTTTAAATATTTTTATTATTGATTTTAAGTGTTTTTTGTTTTTTGTTTTTTTTTTGCGGTACGCGGGCCTCTCACTGTTGAGGCCTCTCCCGTTGCAGAGCACAGGCTCCGGACGCGCAGGCTCAGCGGCCACGGATCACGGGCCCAGCCGCTCGGCAGCATGTGGGATCTTCCCGGACCGGGGCACGAACCCGTGTCGCCTGCATCGGCAGGCGGACTCTCAACCACTGCCCCACCAGGGAAGCCCGATTTTAAGTGATTTTAATGGTGTGAGGTAAGGATCTTTTTTATTTCAACAAACTAATAAACACCATATTCTAAATAATTTATCCTGTTTTCACAGAATTGGAATGCTGCCCTTACTAAATCCTAAATTTTCACATATACATAGGTCTCATGTTTGACCCTTTATTCAGTTCCGTTGCTTTATTCCTAAATTAATATCACACTGTTTGAATTAAAAGACTATATGATACGTTCCAATATCTTATAGGAAGAACATCTTTTAATTTTTTTCAAAATATTTTTTACACATACTTTAAGTCAATTACTCCTCTAAAATCCCACTGGGACTATGTCATTTGAAATAATCCTGTGATTTTATCTGTCTGGAGTGTTGCATTTTTTAAAAATCCCATTTCAAATGGATTCCTTTCAGTCATTCCAGTGAGACTATTACTCCATTGGTATGTGATGTTCTTACAATTGTTCCCTTAGTGAATTAGCTAATGACTTAGTTCACTTTAGAGCACAGTGCCTTAAATTTTGTCGATCACAGACTTGAGAATTTGATGAATGTTCTCCCCAAAATGTGCACCTAACCCCAAATGTAATAGATCCTCTAGAGCCAAAGAACCCAAAGTTAACAATTCACTCTGTAAAGGAATCTCTCTAAATAAAAATGGAGACATTATTCCACCAGAGTTATTTTCATTCTGATGTTGTTTTCTTACAAGTTGCATTCTCTCTCTTCATGATTATTATAATTTCTGCCTTCATAGTCTTAGTCAAATGATGGGCTGCTTCTCATCCAGTACCAACCCATATATATCTCACAGTATGATGAAAAGATCACCGGACTAAGAGTTTTAAGGCTCAAGTCTGATTTCTGTCTTTAAATAAGTATACGTGTCTATTTCTGTGAGAATCAACATTCCCTTTGATCACCTATAAAATGGGCAAAATATCACCAGCTCTGTTTACCTCATAGAGATTATTAAGGAAATCAAATGTATCCTCTCTGAGACAGCACAGACTGAAAAGGCAAGGTTTCATTATTACTAGCTCCCCATTTAAAACCTCAGCATTTGTCGAGGACCTATATAAACCATACTCTGTGAAAGATCCTGATGTAGTTAATGGGTGAGACAGAAATAAAACTGCAATTGGTAGCTGCTAGAGTATAGATATATGCAAAAATGCAATGTGAAAGCCCAGGAGAGAAAAAGATTCTTGTTTGTAGGAATATCCACACAAGTGGTAATATACAAATTAAGTTTGAAAAGTTTCATGAGTTTTTTCAAACTTTTCAAACTTAATCTGTAATAAGGGCGTAGGGAAAGCAGCCTAGAAGCAAGAAACAGCTTCAGAAAGAAAGAAGTGTAAAAAGGCATAGAGAGCTCAGCACATGGCAAGAAGCTGAGTGTGGTGATTTTACAGGGTTTACAGAAGAGGATGAATGGCAAGACTTTTGGGAGAAAGAGACTGGGCTAACACTTTGAAAAGTCAGACTAAGATATTGAGATTTTAGTCTTGCAGGCAAAAAGAAATCATACAAGCATTTCAGACAAGGGGATGAGATTGGGTGGCCTGGAGTGTAAAATAGATTGCAGTCAGGAGAGATTAGATCTGTAGGCTACTTAGGAGGCTCTTGCAACTGTTTAGGGGACAGATGATGAAGGCTTGAACCAGGGAAATGACAATGGAACATACAAGAGATATTTCTGAGGTAGAATCAAAAGATCTTGGTTGTCTCTGAAATCCAGGAGTCAAGGGAGAGGAAGAGCCTAAGGTTACCACTGGCTTCAGACCACTGGATGAACGGTGATAACACACACTGAAACGGATCAATAAATGTAAACGCTTACATAGATGATAAAAAATACCTTATTTCTTATTTAATTTCCAAAGTGGTTTGCTAAGGTGGTGATGGTGGTATGTGAGTATATGGGGTCAAATCAATTTAGCTGATGAATTTTAAAAAATAATGTGAAATGCCCTCTTCTCTGGGAAAATTTAGGTTTCCTATTTTTAAATGTAGAAAAATGTTCCTCAGGGTAAAATTAACCACAACATCTTTTGAAATATAATAGAGTGCTATTTGGTATAATCCCTTAGCAACATTCCTGCTATGAGCCAGGACTAACAGAAATCAAGTTATAGACTCACATATTGTATATTTTTAAACTTGTAGATGGATAATAAGCTCTAAGAGGGACATAATTATACCAATGTTAGATTTGAGGCCTTTGAATAACTACCAAAAGGTGCTAACAGGGTTTAGTCTTTTCCCATTATTATTCTATATGATGTTTAAGAACTCTTCCCAAGATACTTTTCCAAAACCACATTCAAGTTTGGAGATAGAAATTAGTGACCAATTCATCACTGTGTGTACGCACGCGCGCGTGTGTGTGTGTGTGTGTGTGTGTGTATGAATGTATCCAAGTTGGAAAGTGAAAGAATATTTTGTTTTCTGAAATGGTCTTTCTTGCCAATATCTGAAGATTCCATTTACTCACAAATGCTTTTTAAGAGTAATTTTCAAACTTTTGATTTCAGGCTATATAGCCGGGGAGATGGGGACAGTCACAGTTAAAACATAGCCACAATGAGAAATGTAAAGTAATTGTCAGGAGATATGGGAGATATAAATTGCAGTTCTCATTCTGCCAGCAAACTATTCTGTAAAGTAATTTAACCCCACAGGACACATGTCTCTTCCAGTGTAAAAGCTGGGCAGTGGTAGGCCACGTTACTTTAAATTGAAGTCCCAGGGCTTTAAAAAAAAAAAAAAAAATTTAAGTCCCTCCCCATCTTGACATTCCATAGTTAGCATAGTTTTAGAGAAATGTATCTTGTGGATCCTGCAGGTTATATATTTCCCTATCACTGCTCCATAAGTGGGCAACTGAACCAAGATGGTCCAATCAGAATGAGAGAAGGGCTTATGTATACTCCATGCTTGGCAGACAGGCTCTTACCTCTCTTTCCCTTCTACCTGCTCTCTCTCACCACTCCCCCCTCCACTTGGAAGGTATGCAATTTCGGAATAAAAAATGTAATGGATTCATGATATTTTTCTTCTGATGCACCGAAGTCTCAGAACACACAGAAATGTTGAAATTAGTGTTTCTAAAAATAAATTTTAAAAAAAAAAGGTTAACATTGTTTTGGCAACATGTAGGAAATGTGAAAAACGTGAATTTTGCCTTACTTTTTTGTTTAAATACTAAAATATTTAAATAATATCCTTAATGCCTTTACATATTAAAATTTGAAGATGCAACTTTGTGTCAGTTATCCAATATTTCTTTAAAAGTTACTGTTTCCTAAAATCCAAAGTCTTAGACACACTGATGTAGAGAGTTTAAATGATCAAGTTTTCAATCAGTTATTTTGATAATGTGAAATCCAAATTTTGCATCATGAACTCAGATTACCATGACACCCCTTAATGAAGAAAAAAATACACTGCAAAACTTTGACAAAAATCAATAAAACATATTGATTGATTGAGAAATATCCTTTATAACCCAGAGTAGAAAAGTAAAAACCTGATTTTTTTTAGTATTTAAATATTACAATAGAATTAATTTTTCCTTTCATTTAATATATTATGCTAATACATTTTCAAACCTAATGTCAAACAAGTCTTTTATAATATGCATGAGATTTATGAGCACAATTATAGCTCTTAGCTACTTTCCTTCTAAAATACCTAAATCAAATATTACTTTTTTGATATTTACATCTCTGTCACCTAGAATATTTTTATAACGTCCAAGGGTCACCTATGGTATTGGAATTTCTAACCTTAATTATTTTTCAATTATTTATTAAAAAAAAATTCACCCATTTCTCCCACCCCAACCTCCCACATCAAACAACCACAAATCTGTTCTTTGTATCTGAGCTTGTTTTTTGTTTTAGTTTTAGTTTTAATTTTTCTAGATTCCACATATAAGAGAGATCATTTCGTATTTCACTTAGCATAATGCCCTCAAAGTCCACCCAGATTATCAAATGGCAAGATTTCATTCTTTTTGATGGCTGAATAATATTCCTTTGTCTATATATACCACAATTTCTTTATGCATTCATCCATCGATGTACACTTAGACTGTTTCTATATCTTGGTTATTATAAATTATACTGCAATGAACATAGAAATGTATATACATTTTCAAATTAGAGTTTTCCTTTCGTTGGATAAATACCCAGGAGTGGAACTGCTGGATCATATGGTAGTTCTATTTTTAATTTTTTGAGGAACCTCCATACTGTTTTCCACAGTGGCTGCACCCATTTACTTTCCCACCAACAGTGTAGGAGGGTTCCCTTTTCTCCACACCCTCACGGACACTTATTATTTTCTTGATTTTTTGAGAATGGCCTTTCTAACAGGTGTGAGGTGGTAACTCATTGTGGTTTTGATTTGCGTTCTTCTGATGATTAATGATGTAGAGCATTAATTTGTTACTGAGAACGTACAGCTCCTGTAGATTTAGAAAAGCATGTTACCGATAAGGAAAATATTTTGTTGTGTAAAAAGAAATCAAATAAATAATTAAATCATTTATCAGTTTAAACAGCTGTTACATTTTGAGGAACTATAGCTTAAAATGATTAACTTGATATATATATATTTTTTAAAGAGTGTAAATTTAGTTAATATTTCATTTGGTTCTCTTGGTAACATAAAGACTCATTCCTCTGGTAATTTTATTATTTCAGATTACTTCTACATTGGGATTAAAAAAATGAATCTACCTTGTTAGATACAATTTACTAAAAAATTTATTTAACATACCTACATTTTTCCATGGCATCAAAAGAACAGATCATGAAATGTCTGAGGATTGCCTCCTTCCTGTTTATACAAATTTCTTCATTAAACCAAGTATATACGTCTTTACCAGTGCTTTTCTCACCGTAACTAATTCTCAAAATTTCAGTCAAGATGGTAATATCTGGAAATGCTGCTATACATGCTAAAAATAGCCTTTTAAAAGACATATTTTTCTTGATAACCTGTAGGGAATCATTCATCCATCCATCCATGAGGCTTTTCAGAGACATTAACTTGAAAGACAATTTTAGCCTTCCACTTGAATGATGGCACACGCAGGCATGTGCCATACGTACACACACTCTTTGCATGTCTCACATGTTTGTTTCATTTTAGAAGATCACTGAAAATAACATGAAATGTTCTGATTATATTTATTTGATTCTTTGATAATTCACTGTTTCATATTTATTATTATATCATATGCATTATATGAAGTGAACAAATACACTGGTTTGCCTCTCCCGTAATCATTAACAACACCAGTGTCACGGCCAGGACTGCAAAAGTTAAAAGTAAGGGTTAAAAATCTCTCACTACTTCCGTAGCTTATGCTGTCAATTTTTTAAAAAGTGGATTTAAACCATATCTCATTTTTGGTCCATTTGGACTTTATGAACTGCAGTATCAATCAATATAAATTCATGCTCCGTTTTATATATTTCTTGATTCTGTCAACACACCCAGGTTCTGCACACATTTATTTTAGCAGCACTCATTGCCTTTGTTGAGTCAGGAAACTTGGGGTTTAGTCTTAGCTCCGGTACTCATAGTCCTTGTGTTACTGAACAAGTCATTCACATCCTCTAGGTCTCAGTGTTCTTATCTATAAAGTGGACACAGTGCCATTTCATCTCAGTGTTGTTCACAGGTTCAAATAATTAATGTGATTTTGGGGATAATTTTAAAGCATTGCTACTATTCTCTTTAAAGTATGCAAGTAATATCCATACCCCCTTGAAAAATACATTTATTTGTAAAAGCAACTCTATTAAGGAAATCTTGACATGCAATGTTCGAGTGTTTGGAAAATACATAAGTGATGTAAAGATCCTTAAATAGAATGACAATGGTTTATCAGATGAGCCACAGTGGAAGCTATGTGTAAATATTATACATCTTAGTTTTCTGTAAACCATTCAACTAACAAATTTCAAATAGAACAATTAATCAGTGTAGAGAGCACAGCAAAAAATAAATTCAAATCAGCGATGCAATACCTCTATTCCAATTAGCTCATTTTTCCCCCTCCACCCTCTCAGACATATTCTATTTTATTTTTAAAAAGGAAGTTAAGTAAGCGACCCTACAAAGTCAATCAACCCACAGAGTAAGCTAGAACTCTTATTCTTATTTAATGTTTACTAAGGGCTCAGTCTCACAAAAATTTTCTATTCATAGGTCAAATATACAAAGTGCCATGCTTGCCTTTATTCCACTTTTGGGGACCCACATAGACATACTGTTTAGCCCAAGTGGAGGACACCCACCTGTTCAAACAAAGGGTAAAACTGCGTGTGGGTTTTAGCAGTGTGGGCTATAAAAATGAAACTTGCATATTAATTTTATGAATGTCTGCAAATCACAGCAATCTTCAGAGTTTAAATTGATCTGAATTGATATTAACTACAATTCTCACTCTTCATATCTAACAGGTACAGTGACATCACCAGGAACAATGTCCAGTACCTGGGGGTGTGAGGAAGGGAAGGGGTGTGAGGAAGGGAAAGGGTGTGAGAAGCATGTGTGCACATCAGGGTTGGGATGTTCTATCAGACTGGATTCCCTTTGAGCATAGTATATACAACATAAAGAGAGAAGGGAAGGCAAGGAGGGAGGGAGGGAAGGAAGGAAGGAGAGAGAGAAACTCAGAAAAACACATTTGAACACTATTAAGATTTTCTGATAAATCCAACCTACTGTCAATTAGACTTGGACAAACAATCCCAGCCCCAGGTTTTCCTGTTTCCACACCCAGCCTCCATTTACAATTTACAATTACCCGTGATCCAGATATGTGACTTGGACTTGTAGTCCATCAATGTCTGCCCAAGTCTAAGATTAGTGATGACAGCCCTACTTTGCCATTAGGCGTGCCAAGGACCTGCAGCTCCTGAAACATTTGTGTGTGCTCGCGTCCGTGTGGGGGAGGGGATTCGTGGCTTGGAGGGCCTGGGACAGGATAAAAAGGAGCTGTTTCTGGATTGCCAGGAAAGGAACCGATTGCCGGCCCAACTTCCACCACCATGCCTGAGTCGAGAATCTGGAGCTGACTACTCAGAGCAGCTGTAACTGGTTCTTACACTAGTCATTTCCTTGGAGTTGGAGCGGTCGGCATCTATTGGTATTAAAATTCTGGGTGAAACGCCACTTCCCTGCCCCGTCTTCCGGAGCAATTTACATTAAGAGGAAAATCACTGTAATCAAATCTCGATGCCTTGCCTTCTGCTAAAACGAGGTACTTTCTTCCTGGGATTTTGCAGGGACGACTCGATACACAAATGCTTGCACACACCACACACCGACACAGTGTAACTCCCACAGCATCCTCGCTCCCTCCCTCTCACAAATGCTTGCACACACCACACACCGACACAGTGTAACTCCCACAGCATCCCCGCTCCCTCCCTCTTTCCATCTCTCCCTCCTTCCCTCTCCTAAGGATTGCTGAACATTTTGCTCCAAACTCTCCAGGTCACCCACGTGTTTGTTCTCCCCTTTCGCTGTTCAATTTACTTCCCGACTTGACAAAGAGAAACTAGAGTTGTTCTCGGGCTTTTGGCCACAATTCTGGGACCAAGCTTTCTCACCCATTCCCCCACCCCCTGCCCCAATCAGAACTGCCCTGCCAACCCCTCTTACTCTGGGGGTTGCAGACAGATTACTGGGTGTTTCCCTGGCTCAAACCTCCCGCCTCCCTTCCTTCACCCTTCCTCCTCTTCCCCCCGGAGAAAAGGGAATTCGCCTGTTTAGTCTCACTCGCCAGGGTGGGATGGAAGTGGGGGGTGGGAGGGAGCGGTGGGTGGTGTATACGACTGGGAACCTGTCCCTCTCCCTCTCCCTGTCTCATACACTCACACGCACACTCAACATTTACGCCGTACTTTGGGGGTCTCTTACATGTTCGCCGCGCTGGCCCAAGCGCCTCCCCGATGCTGCCGCCGCCGCCGCCGCCGCTGCTTCTGGAGCCGAGCAGAGGCTGGGCTCAGCTTCCCACTTGAAGCCACCAGAGGCTTGAGACGACCGAAAGGGGGCTCTGCCAGCGGGAGGGGTCACGAAACGCGACAGGGCTCCCTCCACAGTGGTTTGGGCAGAGACACGCTCCTGGGCTCCCCGAGTCACCCAGACTAAGGAGCGCGGTGCGCGGCTTCCCCAGCGGGCTGTGCCTCCTTCCGCGCTTTCTTCTTGCTTTCCTTCCTTTGGGCGCCGGCGGCGAGAGCAGGAATTGTTAGCAGCTGGAGCTGCAGAAGCAGCAGCAGCGGCACGAGTAGCCGCCTCCTCGGTCCAGGGCCCCCGAACCCCGATCCCGGAGCTGCTGAAAAGTTGGACAGCTCCTGAGTGGTGAGCCCGAGCTGTGACTTTCTCCAAAACCACCCCAGGCAGTCAAGAGTCAGACCTGTCCTGATCCTTCCCCTTCCCGTGCCCCCGCCTCCCTCCCCCGACAGCCCCTACTGCCCCTGAGGTTTCCTCTTCACCTCCGCTTGCCTCAGTCCTCTTGGAGAAATGGAGTCTGGTGGTTCCGGGCTGATTCTCAGAGCTTGTTGACGAAGAGCCCCATGCTGGAGCTTCCAGAGAAGAGGGATGTGACCTGGCAAAGTTGCCCAGAATGGTGTGTGTGTACGTCGCTGAAAAACTGGATCTAGGTGAAGATCCAATTTTAGGGTTAGTTCAGTCTCTGTCCCTGACATAGGATTAAGTATTGTGTGGATCATAGCAGGGAGAATTCCCAGTGTTTCCTCTTGAAGACCTTCCTCCAACTGGTAGCTTGTATTGCTGCTGCTTCTGTGATTAAGATCTCCAGCAGTGGTCCCAGTTGGAAATCAAGGCGAGCCCGTTGCCATGGCTGAACTAGCTGACCACAGTTAAGGTTGGGGTACCTTTTCTATTACAAACCTCTGGTTATCGTCAGTGGTTTCCACCATCAGCGCCTGCCTGCAATTTTGCCTTTCTGCCACTTCCAACAGAACACAGCTCTAGTACCAAAGCATTTTAAAACATATCATATCATTATTATTCGACAGAAATTAGAGTCATATTTGACACTAAAATCCAAATTCAATTTTTATTTGTCTTCCTTTAATTTGTATTTTCCTGCCATGTTGAATATTTTGGAGAAGCCAAGAGAATTTCAGAGCAATATATACTTTTTCCTGTACCTTTTTTATATTACCACATTCCTTAAAGATCATATGTCATTTACTCACTGTTAAAATAATCCTAGAATTAGATTTTGTGGGAGTTACTACAGAACCATCCATTAGGGCTCACAATAGCTTGTTGGCAGCACAATTATTCCATTCTCTGCACACACTCAGTCTTCACATAATTGAATACGTACATTTTCTGCATATCATATAGTGAATACTAAAGTACCAGAATCAGGAACCAACTCACAGATTCTCCAGAGTGCTGAAAACCCAGTGTTCTCCATACAGTGAATGATCAGTATAAACACCATTTGGGAAATCACATCAATGAAAATAAATGCTCACTTGGCTTGTTGGTAAGAACAGTCTATAAAATGTCCAAGTATCCCCTTCTCTACGTGGAAGGATTAAATTTAATCCTTTGCAAAAAGACCCTTGGCATCTCTTCATGGGCTTTTTTTCTTGCTTTTTACGGTAGGAAATGTCCCTTCCTCCAACATTTCAGTATTGGCACTCTGCCATACGTGGCCCATGCACAAAACCTGAGAAAGGCTATGTCTTGAGAGGAACAGGACAGTCTCCCAAGTACCATTCCCCTCCGTATATGACTGAAAACATACTTGACGGGGGCACTCTCTCTCCCCTTTACAGACACAAGTGTGACTAATGGCAGTGGACAAAGCATTTTCCATGCCTAGGAAGGCATTGAGCTGGTATCTTTCCAAACACAAAAGGAGAGACAAGGAAGTGTTATGGAGTATAAACTGCTTATTTTCTTTTAATTCATTGTGTTATTAACATTTGGAACCATTTCAGAGGAGTGTACAAATTTCTTCTTTCCCCTGAAATGCTTGCCACCTTGCTCCTCGGTATAACTATGACAAAATATCTCTATCCATACTTCTTATTTTCAGTCCTCAAATACTACTAGTACAAGCAGTTTATGATCTTCTTTCCAGAATAAACAGAATAATTCAAATCTAACCTGCTTCTCTAAAACTGTCAGTTTTCAACTTCCTTTTAATTCGTGAACTCTTCTTATATTCTCCATTTATTTAAAAAAAAAGATTTCTTTGTTTTATTATATAATTACAAGTCGAGTATATTTTACGTATAAAAAATCATTTAAATACTACCTTCTAACATGTTCCCAACTTTGAGAGTTTTCAATTTCTCTTATAATAATTTTCTCTTATAATTACTGATAGTAGTAATTTATTGTGTGACCTTTGAGGGAAGACATCTTGGATTCCAGTCTACCACTTCCTATCCATGTGCCCTTAGCTAAATTACGAACCCTCCATTTCTCTTAAATGCAAGTAGTACTACTATTACCTACTTCCCAGAGTCTGCTGATTATTTAGTGAAATAATACTTAGCACAATACATTATATACAATAAATGTGTAATAAAAGCTAGCGATTTTCATTATTCCTTTCAGACTTGGAAGAATCCTAAATATTATTTTCATCATTGGTTCCCAACCTTGGCTGTACCTAGGGAGCATCACTGAGAGGACTTGAAAAATGCCTGATGCTGAATGCTAGACCAGTGATTTCAAACTGGGATGTTATCAGAATCACCTGGAGAGCAAATCGAGCACCCAAAGGCCCAGGTTCCTTGAATTAGGATAGCGCTTGGGGCTCTGTATGCTTATCAAGTTTGCCAGGTGATTCTGGTTCAGTCTAAAGTTTAGAAATCATTCCTGTGCCCCAACAAGTGAAATTAGTATTTCTCAGAAGACGAACCAGACAAGAGCCCTTACAAAAACTCCTTAGGTGATTTCAATATATCAATAACTACTGATCCAGACCTACTCCCTTATTACGTGGTTGCAAAGACACTCCAGGTGCTCTTTGTTGACTTCCCCTTGGGACTCACTTTCTGGAAAAACCAGTTTAAGAGCCCAGATCCCATGAAAATATACACTTTGTCTATTACTCTAGTTGTCTCTATGTTAAAAGAAAGACTTATATGCTAAAAATGGGCACTCCAAGTCTTCTACTTAAAAACTCTTCTCATTAATCTAGGGGGTGCCTACTCATATTTGAAACAACCAAAACATGGAAATATTCAATTGGTTTTCCGTGCTTGTATGTCATATAAATCCATTTTCCCCACTGAATGATCATAGATGTTGGAGTTTTATGGGACAGTCTAAAAGCGTGTTTACAAGCTGGACTTTTCACTTTTTATGCAGATATGCTGATGGTGAGTAGTGAAAGCTTTCAAAGATGCCCCATATGAACACGATAATTATAAAGTCCAGGTAAATTATCAGTGTATTTCTTTTTCTGAATAAACCTAAATAAGCAGTTAGTTGGTGCCATTACCATGAGACAGAGTATTATACAACACTACCACCACCCTTTTCTGCCAACGTCTTTCCAATCTGCCCTAGAGAGCCAGTCAGTCACTCAACATGCTGCTGGACACTTAACAAGGGAGAACATTATTGTCAACAATGATGGAGAGTTCTGGCAGAAATGTTGTCAATTGAAAGTCAGGCATCATTTCTATCCAGAACACAGAATTAAGTAGTAAATTACAATAACTAAGAGTCCGTTTCTAATTTGGTGATGGGAGGAGGATTTCAATGAAGCTTTTTAAATTCATTTTTATTGACGTATAGTTGATTTACAATGTTGTGTTAGTTTCAGGTGTACAGCAAAGTGAATCAGTAATACATATATCCACTATTTTTTAGATTCTTTTCCCATAGAAGCCATTACAGACTACTGAGTAGAGTTCCCTGCACTATACAGTAGGTCCTTGTTAGTTATCTATTTTACATATAGCAGTATGTATATGTCAATCCCAATCTCCCAGTTTATTCCTTCCTATCTCTTAACCCTGGTAACCATAAGTTTGTTTTCTATGTCTGTAACTCTATTTCTGTTTTGTAGATAAGTTCATTTGTACCCTTTTTTTAGATACCACATATAAATGATATGATATTTGTCTTTCTCTGTCTGACTTCAGTCAGTATGACAATCCCTAGGTCCATCCATGTTGCTGCAAATGGCATTATTTCATTCTTTTTTATGGCTGAGTACTATTCCACTGTATATATGTACCACATTGTCTTTATGCATTCCTCTGTTGATGAACATTTAGGTTGCTTCCATGTCCTGGCTATTGTAAATAGTGCTGCTGTGAATACTGGAGTGGATGCATCTTTTCAAATTATGGTTTTCTCCAGATATATGCCCAGGAGTGGGATTGCTGGATCATATGGTAGCTCTATTTTTAGTTTTTTAAGGAACCTCCATACTGTTCTCCGTAAGAAACATTATTTTTCATATATCCTATGTATACTTGAACACACATGTGTTATTTTGATAGGGTGCATTAATTCAATGCCAAACAGCATAAAGTTGGAAATTTTAATCATCAATATTGTGTCATATAAGGCTAATCTGCTGACCGGTTAGAAATACCCAAAGGATACATTCAGTCTTAGATTTCCCCTAGGTTTTCAATGTTTTTTAGTATTTCCTTGAGCCATAAAAGGACTCTGAAAACTGTAAAAATCTATATGCATATTAAATAATATATATTGTCAATGTTACCACTATAAATACTAGTACTAAAGTCTCTATCCCATTATTTCCAATATATTAAGTCATTTTCAGTATTTTTTCTCTGGTATGAAACAAACGGCAATATGCAATAAATGTTAAAGTAAGAAATGCTACTCTTGAGCGTACTTGCCTTTGACTAGCACATTGATGCTAATTCAGTAGCAACTTGTTGGTTGGTCCACAGGTTTCAGTACTACCACAAAGCAATTTTGTAACTTTCTAATGACACCATTCCATTTGTCAATTCAAATTAAAAAATATAGTTTATATACTATCTGCTAATTGCCACGCAGACTTTGGTATTTCATGGATGAACATGAAAAAATACTTGTCCTCAAGGAGCTTAGTGTTTTGTAGGGGAAATAAATACATAAGTAGCTGTAAGCCAGGGGGAAGGGAGTAGGAGGGAGAGAGAGAGAGTCTTGATGGGGATATGTAGTGTCTGCTGTGGAAACACAAGAGGGATATTCAATTCTTAAGGCTCAATGAGTCTTCACAATGAGAGTGGTATCTAAGCTGAGACCAAGATCTTATGCACAAATTGGAATTAGCTAATTTCATTTTGTATGAATATATTTGTGTGACTGTGTATGTGTGTGCCTTGGGGAATGTCAAAGGGTAAAGGCATTCTGGGCAGAAACTGACATAGGCAAAAACTTAGAGATGAGAGAAATTATGGGGCATTGGACATTCAGAAAATGGCAAGTGATTCTGTAAATCTGTGAGGGCAGGTAGGCGTATGCAAACATCTGATGATGAATCACCTCTTATGAAGTGCCCCCTCAAGCCAATATGGTGACTTTGTGTCAATTATCAAAAGGGGCCCTTTCTGGGTGGATCAGGTTTTAAGGTTGATGGGTAGGATGCAAAGAGAGAATAAATCAAAGATATGAGAGGAAGAAGGAGGATAAGAGAGCTGTCCCTGAGAAGGCGAGGGTGGATTAAACTCTAAGATAGAGATGGAAGCCTTTGCCTTAAACTAGACAAAAGCCAACACTTCCATTGTGACAGGATAGAAATGGGAAAGGATGAATTCAGATGGAAGTAAGTTTATTGCATTTATTGAATATTTAACTTTTGGCATTCTGCCAAACACTTCTCATGCATTATTTTATTTAAGCTTTTTAACAATGCACTTCTTTCTTCACATTTTAACATTTTGAAAATCATGAGTCTTTCAACAGAGACTAAAAGGACAGTGCTAGTCTCCTGCAGATGTTGAGTATAGCCTGGCTGACCTTAACGCTACATAGAAAACACATGTGCACCTGATTGTCTCAACATTAATTACTTCATTCAACCAATATTTATTGAAAATTTAATATGTGCCAAACACTAAGTTCTGGAGTAAAAGAATTGAAAACAGAAAAGTTCTTGTTCTCCTGGTCTAATTGGAAGAGACAGAATAAACACCCAGACAAAGATAGAAGTAGGTCAGATATCGCTAAGTGCTATAAAACAAATTGAAGCAAATTAAGAACTAAGAATATGGTATTTGAGAGTGGTATTTTGGAAATGGTGGTCAAGGAAGATCCTACCCTTCTCTGATAGGGTAGAATTTAAGTAAAAACCTGAAGGAAGTAAGGGAGTGAGACAGTACTCCAGGTTATGGAAAAAGCAAGTGGAAAGACACTGACATAGCAGCAAGTCTGTTATATTTGAGAAATACTAAGCTGACCAGTGGCCTGGGGTGAAGTGAGTTGGAGGGTATCTGGAAATAAGGACAGATCAAGAAGGACCATGTTGGTCATGGTAAGAACTTTGGATTTGTTACTTGTTTCATAGAGCAACATATAGTTGAATTTTAGACTTAAATTATATTCAGATACCTAATAATCATTTAAAATGTCTTCAAAAGACTATGCCTAATTGAAGAGATGTTACTCTATATGTAGAAAAATATGAAAATATGCCTGGGAGACCAACTTTTACTCTTAGTGAAGAAAATATTTCTTTCAGGGAGAGAGACTATATACATATATATATATATATATGTATATATATATATACACACACACACACACACATATATATATATATTCAAAGTGCTTCAAGTTATATACTGTTTTATCATTAAAATAACTCCAAAATCATGGCCAATCATATAGCAGCAATACACTTAAAATTAGTAGATATTATCCCTCAGAAGATATCATAAAACTTTCAAAGTGACTGATTTGTGAGACCTGAAGGATAATTACTCAGGTGCTAAATGTCCATCTGTCAAAGCTTCTAGCTGACTTTTAAGACAGGATGCTAAACTTCTAGTGTTTGATAGTTAAATTTAAAAAATGAGTCACCATGCCTTGAAATGTCATTCTCAATCTCAAAGATGAAAAAGAGATTACAAGAAGTAGCCTGTTACTATGAAATCAGACCCAACTAGCAAAGACCAAAAATAGTTAAGAGTCTTTATATGTTAAGAAGACTTAATCCTACACTTTGAGATGTTGAAAATTAACACGGTAGACACTGGTATGGCAAAATGTACACATTTTCCATTTGTTTCAGAAAATTAAATTTAAGATGATACTTTGCATTTTACAAAGTTCCTATTAAATTGAGTTGAATATTGTAATGAATGGGTTCCTTAAAATGGAGGATTTCTAGTATTAACTTCATCTTCCATATGAGGAAGCTGAAGCTCAGGAAGACAACCATTGGCCTAAGTTCAGATAGTTGTTTAGCATCAAAGCCTGAACTTGAGCCCTGGCCAAACTGAGTTGAAAAAGCGTGATCTTGCCTGGATGACAAAGGGAGAAACTCAACATAGAACTTTTGAAATTAAAATGTCAATGGATGAGTTGTTTAATAATATCAGTGGATGGGTAGTTTAATATTATAGTGGAGAGCTGGAAAGATATTAGCTGAAATATTAGAAATATATTTTGTGAGGGACAAGATACAAATGCTCATTATCAATACTTCTAATAAAAATTAAACTATAGGTCCTAGATAGCTTAATAAGACAAAACACACACACACACAGAGAAAATGAAGATATATGGATTGAAAAGGAAGGAAGAAACAAAACTTATTATTCTCTGATGATATCATTATCCACATATAAAACACAAAGGAATCTGTAGACAAATTATTAGAATGTTAAGAGAGTTTAGAAGGGTGACTAATTTACAAGAATCAATTGTTCTTCCATTTACCAGCAACAGATAAATGCTGTACATACACACACACATATACATACATACATATGTACATACATACAGTTCCTAGGAATAAATATAATAAACAATATGTAAGAACATTATGGAGAAAAATTTTAAACTTTAAAAAACTTTTTAAAGGACCCGAGTAAGTAGAGAGATATACCATTTTCATGAATAGGAGAAATCAGATAAAGAAGAAAATTTTTCACAAAATGATCTATTAGATTCAATAATATTCTCTCCAAATTCCAACAGGATATTTCAAGGACTCTACATGCTTATAAAAATTTTATATGAAAAACAAACAGGAAGAAATGGGTGAGAGTACTTTCCCAACCAACTATTAATGCTTATTTTAAATATGTATTAATAAAGACAGTAAAGTATTAGCACAGGATAAATAAAATGTCTAATGAAGCAAAATAAAGATCCCAGATATAGACCTTTATAATATGTAAGAACTTGTTATTTGAGAGAGATGGCATGTCTACCTATTGGGAAAAGAGCAGGTGTTCAATAAACAGTGCTGGAACTATTGGTTACCCATAGCACACAAAATGAACTTAACTCCTACCTCATATAGTAAACAGAATTCAATTCCAATTGTATTAAAGATTTTTTGAAGCATGTGTTTAGATATTTAGAATTTTAAATATTTAGAAGGAAGTATTGCAGAATAGTATTATGATATTTATACAAGGAAGGATCTCCTTTTTATGTTACAAAAAGTACTAACAGTGAAAGAAAAGATTAATAAACCACACTACATTAACATGTAGAACTTCCATTAAGAAAGTGAGAGAACAAGTCATTAACTGGGAGAAGATATTGCAATACATGTAATTCTTGAAGGATTATTTTAAAATAAGTACTCCTAGAAATCAAGAAAAAATGGGAAAATATTCAAAATACATGAAAAGGCATTTCACAGAAGGGAAAAGCTGAATGGTCATTAAACATAAGAAAAAGTGATCAATCTTATTAGTAATCAAGGGAAATGCAAGTATAGATCACAGTGAGAAGGCATGCAATGTCCACTCAGTTGGCAAAGGAGTAAGAAGGCTGATGATACTATGTGTTGGTAAAGATGGGAATTCAATGGCAATTCTTATACATTGCTGGTGGGAAAAAATTTACCATTATCTGGTAAAGGTGACCATTTACATGGACTACTACTTACAATTCCACTCCTGGATACTTAGCATAGAGTCTCTTACACACACACACATACACACACACCAGGAGACATGTACCTGAGTAGGATTCTGCTTTATAACAAAATGCCGGACACAACCTCAATTTCTATCAATAAAAGAAAAAATAAATTCTGGGATATTCACACAAATGGTACATCACACAGCCATAAATGACTACTCAAGACAATGTGGATGAATCTTAGAAATGCCTTGTGAAGTTAAAGCTAGTGGCAGAAGACTATGAACACTATACTCTTCTTCTTAAGTTCAAACACAAGAAACAAATGAGAAAATAAGCAAAAACTCCATGGAAAACAAAATAATATATTCAGCACAGTGCTCTTCAAACTAATGTGCATATGAATTGATTATTTATTAAATGCAGATTCTGATTCAATAGATCTGGGGCTGAGGTTCTGTATTTCTAATAAGCTCCCAGGTGACACCAATGCAACAGATCTGTGGACCACACTTAAGCAGTAAGATTTGATATGATTTGATTTGATTTTTTTTTAAGATTTTTTTGATGTGGACCATTTTTAAGGTCTTTATTGAATTTGTTACAGTATTGCTTCTGTTTTATGTTGTGGTTTTTTGGCCGAGAGGCGTGTGGGATCTTAGCTCCCCAACCAGGGATCAAACCCGCACCTTCTGCATTGGAAGGCGAAGTCTTTTTTTTTTTATTTTTTATTCTGGTACGTGGGCCTCTCACTGTTGTGGCCTCTCGCGTTGTGGAGCACAGGCCCCGGACGCGCAGCCTCAGCGGCCATGGCTCATGGGCCCAGCCGCTCCGCGACATGTGGGACCTTCCCGGACCGGGGCACGAACCAGCGTCCCCTGCATCGGCAGGCGGACTCTCAACCACTGCGCCACCAGGGAAGCCCCAGAGGGCGAAGTCTTAACCACTGGATCTCCAGGGAAGTCCCAGCAAGATTTTAAAGAATACATACATATGTGATCTTTTATGAAGAATTTAAAGGTAGAAAGGTTATGAAATTCATAAAATGTAGGATGGTTATTACTTGGTGGGAAAGAAAGAGATGGTCATGGGAGAAAGAAGATGCGATGTATTGACAATATTGTAGCTCGAAAATGATATGCTCTATAACCTATACATGTTACAAAGATTATTTTGTACAAATTGAATACTGCATAATAAAACCCCACAAACATCGACAGGGCAGGGAACCCACATTATCACCAACAGAACAGATAAAATGAGGAGGGTAGGGATAAGCAGTGGGCATTGTGGAGCCAAATATTCCATATTTAGAAGAGACAGCTATAGGCTCTGTTGTAAGAACGCTGTATCTGTATACTCCCCGAAGTAAATCACTGCACAAACTTTCTAAACTGTGCCAGCATAAAAAATGTGGGAAATCCAAATAGCATTCTGAGCTAAAAATAACTGCAAACTTCTCTAAGATAGAATTCATCTTTCTTTCAAAGTTTAACTTTTAAATTGATGCTGAAACAATAAAAAAATTTGTGAAAAGATATCTGTACCTTTCAAACGCAAGGTAAATGTGCTTCATTCTTTGGCTGTGATTGTCCCTTCCTATATCCCTAAATATCTACCCCCTACATCCCCTTGATCAGCAGAAAGTTTCCTTCCTAGGATCAGGAAGCGTTTTAATTTCTCAAATATCTGCCATTAAAATATAACGTTCCTTATCATCTAACATTTTAGCCATCAGCAAACATCACAGCAGGGATTTGAAGCAACTAACAAGAACTCAAAATACGTGCCTAAGGATCAAGAAGTGGGGTTAGCAGAAAAGAGAGGAGAATTAAGATAATTTAAAATAGAATATGGATAGTGACAGAGAAAAAAATTGCTATCTTAATATAACCTCAGGTTCTCCAAACTGTTCTGATGTATAAAAAGTTGTGATACATCTCTGAATCATACACTCATCTAATATCTATCTGTTCTAAGGAGTAAACAGTATAGGACAACAGAGGTCAGGATGTCTCAATTCCAACGATAACTAATATTTACGGAGTTTACTCTGAGGCAGGCATTGTTCTAACTGCTTTTCAAGAATTTATTACTATCCCCATTGTACAGATAACAAAACTGAGGCACAGAGAAGGTAATAACTTGTCAAAGGGCACACAGAGCTCTCCCTCTAGTTCCCTGATGCCTCTGCAGTTCCAGTACCTGCCCCTCTATTAGCACATCTTGTGTGCATGGATGTTCCTAATTTCTTCATGAATGGAGTGGAATGTTCTAGTTAAGATGATGGGTATAGGGATCAAACAGAACTAATTTGAATCCCCAAAAGTTGTGTGATTTGGGGGCAAGTTTTGTAACTTTGCTGAGCCTTAGTTCTCTCATTTGTAAGAGGATAGTGACAAAATACACATGACAGGGTTTTGTGAGAATTAAATATAGTAATTCATGGAAAGCATTTAACTTGAGGCCATTTTATGCAGTAAGAATTTGTTATTGTTGTTATAACTATGATGATAATTATTAAATGAGATTATAAATTTAAACCCAGGTCTACTCCAGACCTTGTGCAAACACTGTGCTATACCACGTACATATAGTATACATAAAAAGACAAATATTTTCTTTTTGTTGCTTTCTTCCTCTCTTATCTCCCTGAATCAGACAGCAATTAAGTAAGGAAACACATTGAGAAGAGCTTCAACAGGAACCCAACTTTCAGGTGCCCAAACTAGAAACCTGTAAGATAGGGGAATTCTTTCCCACTTCACAGGAATGTCATTCTAGGACGGATTGTTCAAGTTTAAATCATTAGCCTCCGGGGGGGGGGGGGGGGTGTTGGTCTCTGAATATTGTTAGAAAAGTATCCAAGATCACCAAACTCAAATCTCACTGTAGCTATTGCTGATATTAATTGAAAGGTGAATATGCTTAGCTCATTATATCAAATGGCTTTTCCTCAAGTGATAACAAATATGTTATTTTTCAGCAGTACTACAGTTTGTCCTTAAGAACTGAGGTAAATAAGACTTCACAGGGGGTCCTGGCATTGAGGAAAGACTAGATTCTTAACCTGTCTTCAAGGAATACATGCTCCCTCCAAACAAGAGAATTCAGATCAGTACCTGGGGTACACTCACAAACTAACCTGAATTGCAGCCCAGTTATTCCCTTTCTTTGTAAATGCAAAATTTTTTATTGAAATAGTACCTTTTGAAAAAAATGGGGAAAAGGTGCTGCTTATTTCAATAGAAGTGTAAAATTTCCATGTAACTTGGTAAGTAGAATAGAAGAAAACAAGAACCTTGGGAGAGGTAAAAATGTATAGAATTCACAGTTCAAGGCACTCTCCAACATGCTCATTTTTAATGTTTATGCTGGCTTACTCTATCTTCTTACAGCCTTGACACAATGATACAAGATTTTATTTATTTTGATCAATGTAGTTTTGACATAATGTTTGGAGGAAGGAGAAGGATCTGAACTATTATTCTCCTCAGCACGACACGACCATTTTCAAATAAATGGAAGAGCCGTGGTCTAATATTACTAAGGCTGAATAATTCTGCCCCCTCCCTGCCTCCGGCTCAGTGCATGGAAAACGGCAGATTTTCTTCATACATAAGTAATGGAAATCTCATCACGTGAACACACTGAATTGTTTAGAAGGCTTTGTGGAGTGTGCCAAATGGAGATCTAGATTTATTTGCAAGTGGCTTCTGTGCAGGTTCAAAGATAGGGACGAATTGACCAATTATAAACCACACATTGGGTTTTCAACACAGTTCTTCATTAGCATTGGGCAAATACCCCATAAATGGACGAAGGTATTCAGTCAAAATGGTCAAAACAGTAGTCTCACTGTATTTAAATATTATTTTTATTTAAAAAAGTGTACCATTCATCATTATTAAGAAAATGGACACTACAGCCTGAAGCCCTGAGTTTCAGTACCAGCTCTGAGACTTTCTACATGTATGACTGCAGGTAATTTACATTAACCTTTTTATCAATTTCACATCTATAAGATGGGGGTGATAAGAGAACAACTTTGTAAAATACTGTAAGGATTAAATGAGATGATAAATACAAAAAGCTTAGTACAGTATCTGGCATATAAGTAATATATGTATACAAAGATACCCATATATATTATTTTATATATATATGCACATATATACATTTATTACATATAATTTAGGAAATGAGGGAAATGGAGAACCAATAACCCCTACAGTATCATGTTAAGTGCAGAGCTCTTGAAAATTATGAGCTGTGTCTAAGTAGTAGTAGGACTATGCCTTTAAGCCAGCAATGAATACTTTTGTGAAATAAAGAGCTGTTGTACCTTAAAAGTGAAGCTAGTTATGCCTTCTACTCTGCTTTTTTTCCCTACTTTTATTTCTACTCCATATGTGTTTTCTGGCATATGGAAAAGAAGGAAGAAAACTAATGTTTGCTGAAGGTCTACTATATGTCAGATGTTGCTATAATGGGCAGTTACTTACGTTATGGCAATTGATGGCCATGGCCTTTTCATCAGGTAGGTATTATTATTCCTACTTTACAGATAAGAAAGAGGTGTACAATTTACACAACTAGAAAATACTGCAACCCAATTTCTAGACACTATTTATGTACTTCCAAAGCCTTTTACATTTCTTTATTTAAGGAATTTACCAAATCTAGTACTGGGTCAGGTTCCTATCTATTTTTAACCTGGAACCATTTCTTTAGGGAAACTATGCTAGGAAAAGTAGTTAGCTTTCTAAGCCAGTCTATTAGTCCACAATAGAAATACCATATATTACAGTAAAAGAGGGGTTGGCAAACTATGGCCATGGGACAAATCTAGCTTACCACCTGTTTTTGTAAATTAAGTATTATTGGCAAACAACAACATCTGTTCATTTACTGATTATCTAAGTATTTAACTGCTTTCACACTCTAATGGCAGAGTTCAGTAGTCGTAACAGAGACTATACGTATAGCTCACAAAGTCTAAAATATTTACTCTATAGGTCTTTATATTGAGAAACAGTTTGCTAACCTCTAATGAATAAGAAAATATTTGATAAGTTTTGTCACTAACAAACCACCAATGTTCTCTCTATGAGGAAATAATCCCTGTCATGTTGGGGCAAAAGTGAGTGTCAAGGTCCCAGACAGAACACATACTCGGCAGCCTCCAAGTCAGCCCCAGAGGGGACCCAGGGCACGAGGCGGTGTGAACTCAAGAGGACAGTTCTGGCTCAGGTAGTTCACCCCACAGGAAGAGCTCCTCTGCACAATTCCCAGCTGCCCAGCACAAATAAAGACTGCTCACCTTCTGTCTGCAGCCTTTCCTTGCTACTCCCTTTTCCCCTCAACTGCAACTTCTCTCAAGTCCTCTCTTTACCTGTCTTCCTTCATCCCTTTTGAGAAGTCAAAGCCTTCCCTCTTTCAATCAAACAGTCTTTTAAAGCATGAAGGAATATGATTATTTACCCTTAACTGAAACTGACTTATATACAATGTTTTACCTCCTCAAGGCACTTGGATTTATTTATTTCCCTTCTGATGGTGGAAGCAAGCACTTTGAAATTTCAGTAATTTTAGGCAATATGCATGTGAAAGAAACATTTCCAGTCCCTAATCCCACGTTATAGCTCATACTAACTCTAAAGGTAATCTATAAAAATACTCAGATGTTATTAACTGAAAGGCCAAGAAATTTGTTTACGTGTGTAAAGGAAGGTATGAAATAAAGAAACTCAAAAATTTTTTAAAGAAAAGGTGGAACTGGTTTTGGAAAACTTGTGTTGAGTACTGATTACTGTTTCAGTGGAAGCACCATGACCCCAAAATTTGCATCAACCTGAGACTGAAAAATTTTTGATAATTATTATAATTTCTACTTAAAATTCAGTTTTTCTTGTACCTTTCATCACTACCATTCCTGATGGCTTAATGGCATAAGCTAGAACCTAACGGTGATAATCTCCTCAAGATTTTCTTATGACTTTGTCTTAGAAACAGCTGAGAATAAGGTCCAAGATTGTGTATTTTACCCACTATGGACTATAATTCCAGTAACTATATTGTCCAAACCAAAAACTGGGGTTCATAGTCAGATAATTCTCTAGGAAAAGGAAACTATTATTACGTTTAAAAATTAAGATATAATTGACATATAACATTGTATTAGTTTCAGTGGTACAACATAATGATTCGATACGAGTACCTTATGAAATGATCACTAAAATAAGTCTAGTTAACATCCATCACCACACAGGTAATCTTTTTTCTTTGTGCTGAGAACGTTTAAGATCTACTCTCTTAGCAACTTTCAAACATACAGTACAGTATTATTAACTATAGACACCATGCTGTACATTACATTCCCAGGATTTTTAATTATAATTATTTCCCCAACTCAAGGATGTAGGATAACCATAACTACAGAGATGTTCCAATACATTCCCTAGAGTTGCCCTCTTAGCTAAATGGGGAAGATGTAGATAACTGAGAATTCTACATCTATTTTCAAAATCTAATGATGAAATGAATTCAAGAACCTTGACTAGAGTTAAATCTATAATGGGAAAAATAAGCATTAGAATATATTTGAATATAATACAAAATGGTAGATTAATTTTTCTGGATTTCTTTTTTATCTATGTGTATTACCATATTCATTATTTCATATTATATTTTCTCCTTAGTTCACACTTGGGCATTATCTTTATATGCATGACTCTTTTAGATGAATTAACTGACTAGCAAATCTAGTTGTAAAAACAAAAATTATCCAATATGTTGAAATAAATACATTAATATCATCTTAGACTATGTCTTCCCTTTGATTTTGTATATCCAAACATTTCTAAGTGTTATCAATTCTTCCTTAACTGTATATTTTACAGTCATCATTTCCTTTTCATTGCTACTTCCAAAATTATAGTATAAGCCTTCATTCTTGGATTACTGTGACAGCATTTTAATTTAGTATTATTCAAAATTGTGGTTTGAAGACCACTTAAATCAGAATCACATTGATCCTTGTTTAGATGGAGATTAAAGGCCCTCTCCAGACTTAATCAGAATCTCTGGAGTAAGGCTCAGGAATCTGCAATTTTAATAAGCTACCTAGGTGGATTCTTAAGCACATTTAAGTTTAAGAAGCACTGTTCAAACTGCTTTCTTCCTTTCTAATCTCTCCCTAGTTTCAGGAAAGTGTGAGCACTTCTATCAGGTTCGTCATTCTAATGCACTCTCCTTGTCCTTCCACTCCTCTGTAGAGGTTCTACCATGATTTACCATTATTCTCAGGATGAAGTCCAAATGGCTCATCTCGGCAATCAAGGACCCCCACAAGATAGTCAGGAGCTACTTTTGTAGTCCCCCACTGTCTCCCATAGATGACAAGCTAATTCCTAGTTTCATGCATTCAACTCTTTTTTAATTGCCCCCACCTCCAGCTTGGAACACTTTCTATTTACTTCAACCCCAACCCAATTGCAATGCAATCCAAAAGCAAGGCAATTCCAAGTTTTTCCATGGTGCCTTCCTTGATCTTTCCTTTCTGTGAGCTCATATCATTTATTGTTCATACTATTCACATGGCACTTAATCACAGACTGCCTGTGCCTCTTCTTGAATTGTCATTTAATCTTTAATGTATGTGTGTCTCATTTTCACACTTTGACCATGAAATTTCTGAGGATGAGAATATTGTGTATCTAAGTGTGCTGCAAGCATACCTATAAACAATGGATAAATATTTTTGAAATGACTAAATAAATTAAAAATTGATTAAGTCTCCATTGACTTAACCAATTATTTGGCTGATAGAGATGATTCTTTTGGAATTGCACATATCCTGCATTGAGATTCCCTAATTTTACTATCTTACACTTCTCTCATTTTCATTTGCCAAAGAGCTATTCATGACAATGGAATTAATCCCAAATCAGACAAAATGCCAGCAATAGAAGCATTAACACTCTAGTCCAAATATCATATGAAGATCTTGGTGGCTGGTTCAACTGTGACGTAGAACTTGAAGTTATAAGCATCATTCTGGCCAGTCACATAATCACAAAATGCCTCATTTCTCAGTTACAGCTCTCAACACCCCAAATAGATATTGGTCATTTAGTTGTACGGCTCTCATATCACCACAGAGCCCACGTTCCCTATTGGTATCATTTAACCATAATACTTATAATCGCAAATATCTCCTTGCCTCCAAAGGATACCATGTCTAAAACACAAAGTCAGAATTCACAATGCAGTAGAGTACATGATGTAGGGCTAGGGTCCACACTACAGTCTGTCAGGGACCAGACAATAAACTAGCTGAAGGATTAGCAAAGGAGCATTGGTTGGCTGAAAGACTGGCTTATCTGTTTACCAGAATCTAATGTCCACTCTATTAAACACTGTAAAGCAACTTGAGCTATTCTAATGAGAATATTTGGACAATAACTGATAAACTTTGCATCTAAATGGTCTTTTGATGAGGTCTAATTTATACAATGATCCATTTTTTTAGACATTTAAAGTAATGCATTATAGCAATGTCTATGTCCTTAGTTTCTATGACCAAAACATACAGTCAAACTCTCCACTTGAATGGGTAATTTATTCTTTGTATGAATTATAATTATTTTAATGTTTTATAAGGCTCACAATAATTTTGTTATTACTGCTATTTAAATTTTCATAGAATTTTCCTTTTTTCCATTGACAAAGTATAAGGGGAGTCTTTGGAGTAATAAAAACTTAGTTCAAAACCCAGCTCTGCCACTATAAGTACGAATCTGGGTATGTTGTCTACTCCTCTGAGGTTAATTTCCCTAAGATGTTTAAAAAAAAGGAATAATAATTTCTACATGAAAGAACTGTAGTAAGGATATAATAATACATGAATGGGTTTAAAACTGCACTTGCCATATAGTTATTTATTGTCTTCTTCCCCCTAAAATTAAATGAGAGAAGAGCTGGTACATGGTAGGTATTAAAAAATCATTTGCTGAATTAATATAATTAACCCATTTTACTGATCAGAAAAAAATATTAAAGCTGATTTTTCTATATTTTATCTAACTCATCTAAAATACTTGAGTAAAATATTTCTTGGAAGGGAAAACATTAATAAATTAGTCTTTTCTTCTTTTAGATGCAGGAAAGCAAGACTGAGCTTGGTAATGGGAGATGCATATCATCATCAAACTAATAAACATACTGTGATCAATATGTTTATCACAGAGTAGTCTAACAATATCAAAACTCCTGGGCACATTACCCTGATGACCTATGAAGATCAGGTCAGTTAATCTGGTGCTTTGTTAATGACCCATGATGAGGCTGGGAGTCCACATTTGTGAGTTCTACACTCTTGGATCCCTAATGGTTTTTAATCATTTATACAAATATAAGAAGTAACAGAGATCACATCATTCATTTATTAAACAAGTAATTTTTGAGCACCAGCTAACTGCCAGGAAATGTTCTAATCACTGGGGATATAGCAGTGAACAACACAATCAGGTTGGCTACCATCTGTATTTAATGTAGTGAGGTGAACAATAAACACATTATATATTAAAAAACAAACACTACAGAAAGAAAATGGTGAGGCATGCTATTCTGAGAATTAAAATAAGGGATGTACTAGCAGGTGACTGGAGGCTGCTTTAGACTGGGTTGCCAAGGAAGACCTCTCTGAGTAAGTGACTTTTAGGCTGAGATCCAAATGACATGGAGGAGGAACCAGGAATACAAACCTCAGGAGGAAATCATTACAGAGGGAAAAGTAGGCTAGTATGGCAGCCTTAAAGAATGGCTTGGCCAGTTCGAATGAACAGACACCAAGTTACTGCAGATGAGATTAAATCAAGCCAGCAACTATTCAAGCACGTGGGGAATATTTCAGTTTTCCCATTGTTATACGGAAGGTGTTAGATGAGACAACTGCCAAGGAGCATTTTCTACTTAAAAAAAACCGCAAAATTTCTATGGTCAAGATGGTTTGATTAATCCCAATTGAACTCTTTATGAAACACTGGATCTTTCAAGGACTTTGGTAGACAATTCCCAGAGCCTGACACTTCTGGCCTCATGAGTCTGTAGATGTGGCAGTTGTTATAATGTTCTGTGAGTAGAAAAGGGAAATGCAACTCCTTTTCATGTGTGTGAGAGAGCCAGACAAATACGTTTAAAATTTTCATTAATAAAACTTCTACTGAAGAGAGAAAAAAGAAAGATATACAAAATTTAATATATAAAAAGTAAAGTAAGGCTGTGGTCCAGAACCTTAATTATAACTATTAGGGCTTTTGTGGAAACAACTCAGGTAATTAATTTCTGTGACAATAAAGATACTAAATTTTCAGAGTATAGAAAATATAGCATACTTGTGTCTGTCTACCTAGAGTATAATATGTATATTTCTCTGTAGAAATTTGGAGTTACAATTGATATGCTGACTCCCACTTGTGCAAATCAGTTGTAAAAATAGCTTCTGTATACTTTAAATATTTAATATTTTAAAAAGAAAATAAAACTCGGTGGAACAAACATGAAATGCCAATACTGGGATCAAGGATAGTAATGGCCTTAAAGTACGATCAGAGTAATGTCAGAATTTTTTGGCATGTAGTTGTAGTTTTTAAGAGACATCATTTATCCTTTGCTATATCCAATATTAAAAACCATATGATCAACAAGCCATCAGATAACATCTATATACTATTTCTATATTTCTATTCTATTTCTCTATGCATGTCTAATAGAATAAACTATATTTATATTTCTTAAATATATTTTAAGGATAGGGTGGGTTACCTTGGGTATAATACATACATTTCTCTACAGAAATTCTAAATTAGAATTGACATGATCCCACTTGTGCAAATCAGTTGTAAAAATGATTTATTTAATTAAACGACATTTAAGTAATGCGAATAATTACTACATATTCTGGATACTGGAGTATGGCATAAAAATAACCAAATTCCTATCATCCTTGAAATAGATAAGAGACAATAAGCAAATTCTATCAGGTGATGATAAGTTCTGCAGAGAAAAATAAAGACATGGGGAATAAAGAATGTGGGAGAGGAAACTGTACAGCCTTATGTGGTCAGAAAAATCCTCTATGATAAGGCAGTATTTGAGCTGAGACCTGGGGGGAACTAAGGAAAAGCATTAGAGGTAGAGAGGATGGTCAGTGCAAAGTCCCTGAGGCAGGGCAGGACAGCAAAGGCAGGCCTGTGTGACTGGAGTGGGCTGAGCAAGTGAGGGACGAGGGGAGATAAAGTTGAACTCGGGTTCTGTGTATGTGTGTATTTGTGGGGAGAGGTTTTGTCTTTGACTCAGAATGAGATGGAA
The DNA here is from genome assembly GCF_003031525.2 of Neophocaena asiaeorientalis asiaeorientalis. Lineage (NCBI taxonomy): Eukaryota > Metazoa > Chordata > Mammalia > Artiodactyla > Phocoenidae > Neophocaena > Neophocaena asiaeorientalis. The sequence goes on along the minus strand of NW_020175221.1, from coordinate 3,430,663 downwards.
GCCCTTGGCAGGTTTTGAGAACAGAAATATCACAGTCTGAGTTACATATTAAGAGGCTCACACTCTGGCTGCCATGTTAAGAACAGATCATGGAGTGGCAAGTGTGGAGGTAGAGATACAGACAGGAAGCTATTTCAATAATTGATCTGAGAATTAACTGACCAGGTTTGAAGTAGTAGTTAGGAAGATGGCGAGAATAGTCAAGGTTTAGCTATATTTTGCTTGCAGAATGGATGTCGTGTGTCAAAAAGAAAAGAAATCAAAATCATTTGGTCTTAGCAACTAGAATTATGATGCTTCTGTTCAGTGAGGTTAGGGTGCTGAGGGAGCCCCAGGTTAGGAGACTGTAAATTCGGAGTATGTTTTAGGGCAGATTAGGTTTAAGATATCTATTAGTTCTTCAAGAAGAGTGCAGAAAATATAGGGTACTTGTGTTTGTCTATGGGTATAATATTTACATTTCCTTATAGAAATTCTGTATTAGGATTGACATAGTGACTCTCATTTGTGGTTGGGGCTAGAGAAATAGGTTTATGAGTTGTTGTCAGTGGGCAACCAGTTAAGGCAGGACTACAGAGAGTGAAGGGAAAGTTTGAAGACTGAGTTTGGTGAATTACAAGGAATCAAATTGAGTTTGGTAAATTAGGAGGAACCTGGGGAAAGGACAGTGCAAAGAAAGAGGAATAAGAAAGAGAAATCATCCTAGAAACCAAGGGAAGGGATGGTTCAATCACACATAAGATCATTTTGAAATTTATTGTCAGTAACTGACATTAGGTAGTTGCTTAAGAGGACTCAATAACTTGATAAGCCTACATCTTGGAGAACCCTGGGAATAAGCTTTTTAGCTGCAGACTTCAGTAGACCTTGGAAAGGAATATGGTTTGCCTTAGTGTTAGGACAGTTTGGGCATGAAGACCACAATTTTATATTATTTCTGGATTGTAATGCAAATAATTGGCATTGTCCTTGTCGTTTTCCCAATTATGTGAGACTAAACATCCTCTCATACATTTTTCCTCACTAGGGACTATAGCATTGCATTATGTTAGCAATGTATCAATTTCCTCCTCATAGTTGTGTAATTTATTCTTAATAGGAAATATGAGTAAATCATATATTTCTCTGAAGGTAATTTTCACTTCTTGAAAATGCTTATCTCCTTTTGGTGACATGAATTATCAAGAATATTATCACTCCAGAAAAACAAAGTGGGGTGTTTGCTTGTACATAATCCCTTAAGATCACATGGATCTAAATCTGAAACATGTAATATTTATTTCTTTGAAATATACCTATACAAATAATATCTCCCCAGACCCTTCCTTCTTTCTTTAATCTACTCTCCAGAATTCTCGGTAACCAGGTTTTTCTGTTCTCTACCTTTGCTCATCACCTCACACGCACCTTTCCTAAATATGGATAGTCAACCATGAAGTATAATCTATGAAAGACCTTTATTCCAAACTTTTACATTTGGAGGAGAATAGGAAAATAGTGGGCCCTCTCCTAGAAATCCTACCTGATACACCAAGACTTGAGCTAAATGGAAAATAATCTGGGCAATAAGCTCACATATCAACCAAAAAATACTACTTGACAATGTCTACAACAAGAAAACAAAAGTATGCATATATACAACTGAAGTAAAAGAATGAACTCTTCTGCCTTTAATTATATTTTTACCTGAAGTCTTAATATGAGAAAAATTTACCTCATGCAACCAAGTTTAGGCAAAAAAAATTTTTAAAAGAGACAGATGCATAGATACAATGAACAATAAGAAATACAGTAACTCCGGTCAAAATAATATGTGCCAATTGCACTTGTCAAAAGAACTGTAGGGAAATAAGAGTTTTCCCAGCATGAAATCAATGCATTTAATAACTAGAATCTGACAAGCCAATTGAAGTTACATATAATTCAGCTTTAAAACCTGCTTAAAGGACCATTAATCAAATAGTTGCTTCACTGATTGTTAACACTGATATTATGTTTGAAATTTTTTTTGATGGTTCTGGATATTACCAACTTTTAGTAAACAGTTTTAAGAATCACTGCAAACAAACTGGCAATATAGTATGTTTCACAAACCTATGAAGCTAAACAGATTACTTCTTAAAGATGTCTTTCATTACATACTGATAAACAGAATGAGTGAAGGTCAAAGGAGACGGGGGAAAAGCAGCATATAGACTGAATTCTATATTGACACACATGACTGGCTAGCATGGTACTCAAGAGGCCAGTCACAGGTTTGATTTTGATACGTGTCAATTAACCTCATTCTGTTTCATGTTTCTAAGCTGAATTCTAACCATCACCAGCTGACTCACAGCTCAGTTGGTCTCAGTGGGGACTAGGTCAAATAATTTGTATGGATCAACACAACGTTTTAACTACTTCTGAAGAAACAATTTTAAAGGGTTCAGCCTTCTCATAGGAGTACACTAATCACCTTCTCTAAGAAATGGAAATCAATTCATTACTTAGGAGTCATAAGAGGCAGTGAAAGGGCACTGAACTTTGATATAGAAGACCTAGGTTCCAGTTCCAGTTCCAGGTTCCCTAAATTTATGACCTAAAATATGTTAATTAAACTCTCAGACTTTTAATGTCCTCATTCACTAATTATTCTATATTAATACTCTTCCAGCCTCAACCTGAGAATTAAGAGCATCAAGTGAAATGTGACTTAGTCACCCTTGTGTTTCTATATTCTAGAATATAGTTAATGCTTGCTTAATAAGTATTGCTGACTAAATTTAGAATGAATTTGGAAGACTGGAGCACGCTATTCCAATGAAAGTTATTTTACCTAAATGACCATTTGTGGACATTTAATGTAACTTAATATACTTGCCAATATAGATTTTGTTATATAAAAATATAACATTTATTAAAATCATATAGAACAAAATGTTACATAATCACATCTCCTCTTACAAACTGCCATAAACAGTAAATGTAATTAAAATATGCTTATGTAGAAAATCAAAATGTATAATCAGTCTTCTAAATTTAATCACTTTCTAAAATGATAATCTAATGACCTATGATTTTATAATACATATACATCAGTCCTACTAAAAGGAGGAAGATGGTGGGATAAATTTGGTGGGAAAAATAGCATTATATACAATATGGACAGAAATATAACCATCATTTGAAAGAAAATGTGTTTCCAACATGGTCTGGAATATAAATAATATTAGAAATAAAACCATATAGTCAAGTCAGTTCTTGGTATGCTTTGTCTCTACTTTAAAACACGTGTGTGTGTGTGTGTGTGTGTGTGCGTGTGCACGTATTATTTTATAAAGAGGCACCTGTTTATGCAACAGTTAAATGCCATTCAAACAATTGATTATTTAAAGTTGATTATCTGGTTACTTGGAAACCTTTCAAACATGCCTAGAACTGGAATAGATTTTATTTTCTGGAATGTGGCATTGATATTCACAGCTGTGTGTAATTCCCTCATCCTGAGTATGAACTGTGACTTGCTTCTAACAAACAAAATATGGCAAAGGTGATGGGCTGTCGCTCCTTACTTTATGTTATATGAAATTAAGTCATGCTAGCAAACTTGCTTTATTTCTATTTTTCTTTGAAGAAATGAGCTACTGTGTTGTAAAGGGTCTACAGAGAGGGCAACCTAGAAATTAACTGAGCACAGCTTCTAGGAGCTGATAGTGACTTCTAAGCGACAGCCACCAAGAAGCTAGGACCCTCAGTCTTATAGCTGCAAGGAAGTTAATTCTGCCAAAACATAAGTGAATTAGGAAGTGGATCCAGCTCCAGTCAAGCCTCCAGATGAGAACTGAGCCCTGGCTGACACCTTGATTGCAACTTTGCAAAGAATCCACCTAAGCAATTCCTGGATTCCCAACTCTTAGAAACTGTACAATAATAAACGTGCTTTAAGCCACTAAATTTATGGTAATTTGTTACACAGCAATAAAAAACTAATACATGAAATATTTGAGGAAGTGAAATCGTTCTGACAAATATCACAGACAGACTCAAAAATCACATACATATATGCATCAAGTCACATAAATATAAGCAAACTGTCTTTTGGGGAGAAAACAGCAGAATTTAGTAACATCTTTTTTGAAAACTGGTTGAATTCAAATTTAAAAATTTTGCTTTCTAATAATTTACAGCTGGATAGAGTCCACAAACTACTTCATAAGCTGGTTGATAACATCAACAATCTGCTAAGTTTATATCCATGAAACAGCCAATTGCCAATTCCAATCTAAGAGTTTCATCTTGGCTTTAGGACGTGTGTTTGGAGTATGGCTATAGAAATATTCTTGAGCCTGGAGCAGGGCTATATTACTCAATTCTCACCTTCCCTCCTCTAACCCAAGTCTTTCCTAGGGACCAATTAAATCCACACCATGCAATCTGCATGGACTTTCTACAAGAAAGTCTTTCTTTCATCAAATGTGCCAATTCCTGATTATCAAGCAAATTGCATTAACTATAGCTGTGCTTTACTAATAAATGCCTTTCAGATCAGATGTACATCCTTTGAAAGCCATATCTGGAATTCTTCTATCTGGTCTGATTTAGGTACTTTTCATCTGTACTTGAAGAATACTCCATACAAATCACTGGACATGGTAATCATGCATTTACTGCTCTATTTCTTCCTTCTTGAGGGAGAGACCTTGCATATTTTTCTTCTGTTTTCAGCTCAGGGCTTGGCACATAGTAGACATTTAATGAATATTTAAGAACTTTTATTTTTCAAAATGATTTTACACATAAATGCACACACATTTTAACCTCACAAATATCCAGCTGGTAACCTGGCAAAGATTAATTTGTAAATGCGTTGGTCTCTTTAGTGATAGAGCAGATGATTTATGGTAACATTTCCCCTTTATTAAATGAGGCATATTATATATATATATATTTATTTAATGCACATGGTAAATTTTAATTTACTTTCTCTAACAACCAAAGATGCAGGGAAGAACAACTTAACTAAGATTATGTAAAATGAACTTTTATTGTTTAAATGTTAAACACATGCACTGAATCCATAAATAAAATTCAGACAAAACCTTAATACTGAGCCAGCAAAAACAACCTATGATGGGGCCTTGATGAGCCTCATGAAGAGACATACCTCTTGTATATTGGCTCTCCTCTAAATAAAACCCTGTCATCAGCTTCAATATCCTACCCTGGTTCAAAACCTATATAACCCTATATGGCCGTAGATAATAACTAATACCAAAATGGATAAGCTAATAATTATCAATTTGCAATTCTTATTTCTGCCATTTCCCAAGCCCATACTTCAAAGGAAAGAACAACTATCTATCACAATCACTATTTTTGTTCCTATATACCACTCTACCATCCTAGGGAAATGCTGAAGTGCTGGATATATAATCCTCGTTCAATGTAAATGGGCTGTGTTGAGGTATTTGATGTGTGCAGCTAAAATATATATCGGCTGAGTAATATTCCGTTGCATATATGTACCACATCTTCTTTACCCAAATTACCCAGCCATAAAAAAGAACAAAATAATGCCATTTGCAGCAACATGAATAGGCCTAGAGACTGTTATACTGAGTGAAGTAAGTCAGACAGAAAAAGACAAATATCATATGATATTGCTTATATGTGGAATCTAAAAAAAGGGGGTACAAAGGAACCTATTACAAAATAGAAGTAGAGTTACAGATGTAGAAAACAAACTTATGCTTACCAGGGAATAAGGCAGGGAGGGATAAACTGGGAGACTGGGATTGACATATACACAGTACTATGTATAAAATAGATAACTAATAAGAACCTGCTGTATAGCACAGGGAACTCTACTCAATACTCTGTAATGGCCTATATGGGAAAAGAATCTTAAAAAAATGAGTGGATATATGTATATGTATAACTGATCGACTTTGCTGTACATCTGAAACTAACACAGCCAATAAAAATTAAATATATATATATGAACACTGTATTCCCCTGACCTATAAAGATGCTTTTGTCTCCCTGGGTTTGAACTAGTAATATGTAACATCTAGGGTAAGTTAGAAATCAACTTCATTATGGAATGGTGGTTTAGGGCACAGACTCTGGAGTCAGATTACCAAGGTTTGAATCCTGGCTCTGCAGCTTATTAGCTGTGTGCCTTTTGGTGAGTTATTTAACTTCTCTAAGCTTCAGTTTATTCATCTGTAAAGGGATAACTAAATCGCCTAAGGCATAGAATTGGTGCGAACATGAAATGTGGTAATGGGTATATAATGTTAAGAAGAGTGTGTGGCACATAAAGAGCCTTCACTAAATGTTAGCTATTAATAGCCCATCTTCTGCATACTCCCCTCTGATGTCAACACTTCAAACTGGGCAGCATATCAAATGTAACAACTGAAACATTACCATTATCATGGTTACTAGAGATATAAAGGTTTAAGATGACTAATAATATTCTTTTGATAACCTAAGAAGTAATTTTAACATTAATCTTTACAGAACGGCATTGAAGCTATACTGGAAAACTCAAAACAGTAAAAACAAAAATGAGCTAAAACAAGACTAAAGATGAAAAGAAAATGGCAATGGACTGGGAGAAGACTGATTTCCTGAAGGAAACTATGGATAAACAAGAAAGTGTGAGAACCTAGAAAAAACACATAGAAAATCAAAAAGGGCATTTAAATTTTGTCTAGCCACACTTTCAAATAATCCTCCTTAAAGCATTTTGCCAGATGTTTGAGAGAAATATCAAAACCGAGATTTCAATAAGAGCTTACTTTTATCTTCCAAAAAAGGTATATTCTATTTCATGGACAAGCTATCAGTATTAAGAAAACTTCAAGCCCTCAAGGACATTAAGTTATACTAAGTTCCACAGAATTGCACTTTCTGAATTTATGAGCATTTTTTTCCCATTGTAATCATAAAATGCATACAATGTACCATCACTGTGAACTCTCAGTAGCATCTGTTTTAGACTGTTTTGAGGTGAAAGCACTGAAATATACACTGTTGAGAAATGATTAATAACATTGATAACAAGGTTTAGGTTGAGATTAGTTTGTAATTTTTAGTGATTTTTTTTTGTACTAAGGAAAACAACTTCAAACATTTCACACATATTTTCTCTTACAGAAAACTTTCCCAAAGCCACAGTCCAAACATTTTATCTTCTTTATAAATTACAGACATTATCTCATGTTTAAAAAAACCTCAAAATATTGTCCCATGTTCAAAATAATTTGGGTACAAAATGCATTTTTTAAACATATGAAGTTTCTCTAAAAGGAAAAAGATAATAATGACTATGTATTCATAATATTAATAGTGGTATTTAGTCATATTAAACATAAGGCCCAACTTTTAAAATTAAAAGTTGAAGTTATGAATTTGTGAATTTCAACAAAATGAAACAGGGTAGATTTGGAAACTATACTCTTAAATATATGATATTGATTCCTAGGGAAAAAAACACATAGGTTATTAAGCATCTCACTGATAGTATTTCAAAGACTATGCAGTGAACACTTGAGATAACACTCAGAGTAGGTCATGTTCAACTAACCTCAATTCCTTTTTTGATACAGTTTTAGCTCTGAGGAAGCTTTAAGAGGTACTGATTTCAGCAAGCTCCTGACAGCTTTCCACGACATCCTTATGGATAAATTGTGAAACGTGATATGGATGACTGTGCTGTTGGGTGAATTAACCACTGGTTCCTGGCTGAACACTGTATTCAGAGTATTGCTAAATAGCTTGGGATCAACTTGGAAACATGATTCAAATAAAGTCTAGGATTTCAATTCGATATTTTTATCAATGACTTGGGTGGAGATAAGGAAGGCTGGTTTATCAATTCTGTGGGTAACTGAACAAAAAAAATTTTGAAGGAATCAAGAAAATTGAAATTCAACATGTATACTTGTAAAGTTCTACATTTAGTTCAAAGAAAAATAAAAAATTATAATAAGAGAGAGATCTGGCTTTAAGCAGCTTTTATGAGAACTAACTTATGTAAGATGCAGTATGCTGAAACTGTAATAGTTAAGCCATCTTAGATGGCATTCAAGGAAATGAATTTCACAGTGGGGGAAAAGGCACTTCACTGTGCTCTGTGTTGGTCAGATTGTATCTGGACTATCATGCTTATTTCTAATTTATTCTTTAATATCAGAAAACTAGGGGCAGCCCAGATATCAAAACCAATATTTGGAAGAATAATAAAAACTATGTGTGCTTGTGTCTGGTGTTTACTGGCTCTAAAATGCTTGTTTGTTGTATGAATACTTGATGGATGAATAAAAAGGAAGTTTGGAAAGGAGTAGAAAATAGGGAGAGGATGAAGAAATTAAGAAATTAAGGATGGATATATTGAAGAAGGAAATTATCAGGAATAGGAATCATGGCTTCTCCTCTATGTATTCACTGGACTTACCGAGCAGAGCACATGGACTAGAGAGGCCTACACCAGAGAAGTACTAGCAACCAATCGTCAACATTACCAAGAGGCAGAAGAATGAGATGTGAAGAAAGACTGCATAACAATCAATGTCCTCTAACTGTGGGATAAGGCTGCCTTGTGAAGTAATGAGTCATTGGAAGTATTCAAAGCCAGGTGGGCTGGCCTTCAGTAGAGGGATACTAGAGAGTGGGTCATACTCCAGAGAGGAACATGAAAAACCAGACTCTGCCTTCAACTGTCCGGGTGGAAGACAGATTTGCAACAATTAGAAAATACATAGGCGACTGCCATAATTGAGATATGGCAGCACAGAAGAAGGAGGCTTCAGTTTATGTAGAGCTGGCTAACACTTGAAATTGAAGGATGAGTGAATTTCGCTAGTTTGATGACACTTCTGCATTTGAAAGCATTTGAGCTGTAGTTCCCCCTGCCTAAAATTATCCTCCCCTCCATATTCTGTCCCTACTCCACAACACATTTTTTTCTTTCACTCCTACCTAAATTTTTCTCTGTTTTCTTTCTTTCTTTGATCTCTTAAAGCATGCTTCAAGATCCAGTTTAAATGTTTCCTCAAATGCAAAGCTTCTCATGACTACCTGGGCCTCCTTGAGCTACTTACTCTTCTCTTTACTCCCAAACCTGGTAAGTGAAACTAATTCATCAACATACAATGTGAATGTGGTAAATACCATCCTGCATTTGGTCAATGAAATTCTTGTAACAACGTAAACCGGCAGCCAGCCAAAGTACATTGCAGTATATAACATGAAGCTACCAGTGCAGTTAGATTTGTATATACCAAAAGAAAGTACACATACATTCTCATACTTTAGGAAGACACACGTGAATGAGAACATCAACAAAGCGTATTGTCCATATTTATTGACTAGAAATCTTGGAACTCGGTATTTTTTTTCCTTCAAAGACACTTGGTTTGATTCAAGTGCTGCTTCCTGAAATCAGGTGCATGTGCTAATTAGTCTCAAAGAATGTAAATTTAGAGAAGTTAAATGGAGAACGTATGGAATAGAAACGTCACCAAAACAAAGGTTCTTTTTGATGATATGCATGGTTTAAAAAGTTTCAAAATAAGAATACGAGCTGGTGGATGGGAATGTTCCACATCTCTCATACTGAAATAAAGCCGCCAAGACGAAGCATTTATTACTAAGAAATGTGATTGTCTAGTTGTTCGGTGCTTGAATATTTATGAAGTTAACAGTTTGCATGCGGCATTTCCATAAACCACCTTGATTAATGAATTTAATTGTAAATGTTAAGAGCTGATTTCTTAAACTGTATTTCATTTTGTTTATGTGCTTGGTATAAAAGTAAATTTTCAGACTGAATCATGCTCAGTGGATTTGAGTTGGGTGACAAGCTGTAGAGCTGTATGATGAGAGCAGTGTGTTAGTGAATATGACTGTGGGAATATGGAGTTTGACCAAAGATTTGGAGGGCCCAGCACCAGGTTTCCTGACCTGAGTTGACCCAGGAGGCTACCCAGGGGACTTAGTAAATAAGCACCAAGAGCAGATATTAAAAATGAAAAGACTAATATGAAATTCTCCTTCAAGACATTTCTTTGGATATACAGAATCTGATGGAGAGGGAATTTCACAACTTTTGAGTTTTTTAAATAGTGGGGAGGGATAAAGGATGGAAATAATGGAAGAAGCTTGTTGATCACTTTTCCTACCCCCTTGGGACTTTATTTTGTCCTGTAAAAGGTTGAAACAGAACAAATATGGTCTTGATACCAGGCCACAAATCTCCCATCCTATTCCTGGAACTACATCTGTCTCTCTTTTTACCTTTTAGTATAAAATTTGACACCCCCACAGGTCTAGACATTAAAATGCTACGCCTTTCATTAGATCAAATATCCTTGCTCATTTTTACAACTGCCATCCCCAAATTGAAAAAGAGTAAAGTCAAAAAATTTAGTGGACATTAACATTTTTGGCTACAGTTAAAAGAGTTTCAATAAAGATTCTTTCCTGGGTCATGAAAAGATCGATGTATTTAAAGACTCTCTCTCTCTGTGTAGGTGTGTGTGTATTTACTTTTTACAATCTGAAGATGCACTAATTTTGTATGCATTCATATGAAAATTAATCTTCTTTTAATACCCGTACTATATGTTACTCATATCAGCTTAGCTTACTTCAGGCCAGAAGAGTATAATCTTGAAAATGTTTAGACATTTTTACTGCACCTCCCCAGAAAAATTATAATATTGGTCTTAGCAATCCCTGAAGAATCTCATGTACACCCTTTTCTATCTAGAGAAAAGGAACCCCATCCATACCTATTTAGTCATACCTTTTTTTCTTTTTTAGGTCAATTCTTTTGCATCTCAAAACACACCATCTTCGTACCCATTCCATTTTGATTAACTTTAAAAAAACAGCCTTTGGTACAAAACTTTTAAACAATTTAAGTATATTTTATTTACAATATTTTCTTTATTCAAAATTGGTCCCTGTCCCTCAGAATCCTAAAAATTAGATATTACATCCTCTTTAACATTATTTTCCCCAATATGTTGTGTCTAAAAATGTGAAAAGATTTAGGCAAGCACATGGGCACTTGGTTAATAACATGCAAATGCATTTGTCTATGAAATCTTGATATCCGTATTTATTCCCATCATATTTGGAGACAATTTCTCCATCCTGATGGACTATCAGTGGACCTGACTCTAAGCATAATTATTACACAAGCCAAGCCCATCTTACAGAAAAGGCCAGAAAAGAATTGGATACCCCTTCCCTTGGAAAATGTTTCTCTTCAAAGTCAATGAATAAGGAAGCTCTAGCTATCTCTGTTTGGAAGTCATAACGTAAGCTTGAGCAGTGCAGTCAAATAGTGCTGAAGGAATGTTGGCTTCATGCAAATACAGCCTTTGAGCACGGTACGTCTTTGACAAGAACACAGCCTTAGTCCAAACGAAACTGTAGTGGATTGAAAACTGACCCCATGAAAGATACATCCACCTGGAACCTGTGAATGTGAACTTATTTGGAAAAAGGATCTTTGCAGATGCAATTAAGTTAAAGATCCTGAGATATCATCCTGGATTAGGGTGGACCCTAAATCCAATTATATGTCCTTAGAAGAGAAGAGAGGGGAAGAGGAGAAACACTCAGAGAAAAAGGCCATATGATGACAGAGATGTTGGTTATGTGTCCACAAGCCAAAGAACACCTGGAGCCACCAGAAGCTAGGAGAGAGGCCAGAAATGGAATTTCCCCTAAAACCTCCAGGATGAACGAGTCTTGCCGACAACTTGATTTCAGACTTCTGATCTCTAGAACTGTCAGAGAATAAATTTCTGTTGTTTAAAGCCATCCATATTGTGATAATTTGCCATGGCAGCCTCGGAAAACTAATACGGAATCAATCTTATCCTGGGGTCTGAACTCTTCCAATGTTACCTATGCTGAGAAAGGTGCAGAAAACCAGGCAGGGTGGATGTACATTTGCTCAAGGAGAGGGTGCTAGGGATGCTGCATTCAGAAGCAAAAGCAGAAATTTTACTTAGAGTCATTGAAAGTAATGACCGTTTTGAACAACATTATGCAAAAATATGGCTAAATGAACTTTCATTTATAAGTTAAAGTACTGGCAGTTTTAGGTTCCAAGCAAGAGAAACAAAAGAAAAAAGCTTTATTCAGGATCACAGTGATTGCCACAACAAATGTGACAGATTTCTAATATTTCAGAAATTCTTACTCTTGTCCTTTCTTTTTTTTTTAAAGTTTTCAGAGGAGAACAAAAAACTGCACTGAGGTGAAATGTTCCATATTTATTTTGCCATTCACAAAGTAAACATCCTTGGGGAAATATGAATTTTAATCTCTGTAATACCTTTCAAGAAGAGAGAGTTCTGCAAAATATTTACTTATCTTTCCCATTTTGCCTCCTGACATGTTTGTGCGAGGAAAACTTTATATATGACAATTGCAAAGTTTAAATTACGTTTATGATCATTTCCATGTTTTTTAAAAAGTTGATTTAGCTTTATTTTGTTACATAAAAAAGTGAATAAAAGTTACAAAAATATGTTGAGTAATTTGGTTTACATGCTTTTCTGATCTCGTCACACATTCTAAATTGTACCATTAAAAGCTACTTTATTTTTAGAAACCATCCACATTCAGGTAAATCACATATTAAAAGCGTAACCATTATGACTTACATGACCATATAAATATGGTCACCGCTATCAAAGAGCTTTCTACCTAATGTCCCAGCAGTTTATTTGAAATAACAGTGAGAAAACTGATGAAGAATGGGGTTAAATGACGTGCCCAGGGCCTAAGAGCTGGTAAGCGGAAATCTGACTTTCCAATTTGAGCCTGACTGCACTATACTGAACTTCCACCATCGTCAGTAATCAAAGATTCTGGTAAGCACTTTTATTTTATGCTCTAAGAATATAAAGGAGGAAATGGTGATTTACTCCAACTTGGGGGAATTTTGAAAGGCTACAGGCATCAAGTTGCTTCTCTGTTGTACTTTAAAAGACAGGGAGAAATTTCAAACATGGAGGAAAAAGCATTTCAGCTAGAGAGATTAGTTAACAAAATTAGGAAACCTTTAGTGAACACTTCCTGCAGTAGGGTTTTGTGCAACTTCAGGGCATAATGGAAATTTCCACATCAGAATTTCCACTCCCCATCTCTCACCCCCAGAGAGTCGCTAACCCTTCTAGAAACTACGAGAATCCCCTCCTTCTGGGAGCAGCATCAGATTTCTGGAGGCCTGCCCAAACTTTATGGGACTCAGAGGTCTGGAGGTGGGTCTTTGGTCCCCTGCACCATTGCTTTTCAACAGGATTTAGAGCATTTGCAGCTGGAACATCCTGTACTGCATACATAATGCCTCAAATTTAAGTGATTTTCCTCAGATCCAAAGTCCTGACCCCGCTCAGATTAATTCAGTGGTTTTGACTGCTAGCAGTAAGGCAGAGGAAAGCATTATAATTGGAGAAGATACTTCCATAATTACTGATATGTCTCTAAACTAATGTGTCATTTACTCTTAACACTGAAAGTTTTAAAGTCGGGATTTCCTGTCTCTTCAATTAAGCACAGAATTCTATGGAATTGACTCCCCAGTAAACATGACGAGATTGAAACAGGAAAATCAAGAGTATCAAATAGCTTTTGGGATCTTGCAATAAACATTCTACCCAACACAAAGTTTATCAGAGCTCACTGGAGTAACCTTTTTACTTTCAACAAATATTTTAAACTTGTACTAAGAACAGGGCTCCTTCTGTGTGCCAGGACTCTAAATGATTTTATAGAAATTATCTAAATCCTTACATTTATATGAGGCAGATATTATTACACTTACTTTATAGCTCGGGAAACTGAGCATACCCAAGGAAAATTACTTGTCCAAAGTCATAAACCTCACACCTGGTGAATTAAGGATTTGAACTCTGTTTTTGTTTTTTTCATATTGGGATGAATCAAATGTTTGGAGTTATACGCTCCTTCCCTAAATATGTTTTCAACCAAAATGGAAAAAAATGAGATACATCTAAAAGTAAGTAGATAAAAATTTTGCATGTCTCATTGTACTGTAGTTATAAAAATTAATTTACTTTGATGTGGCTGACCCAAGACAATTTCGGGACGGTAGAATTCTTCTGAGGGACAGAACTGCTATCAAGTTTCGGAAAACACTTAAGAACCTATTTGATTATGGAAGGCGAGATTCTCTTAAGTATAATCTAAACAGGCAAATTTTAAATAACAGAAATGATGAAACATTCTGAATGAAGAAGTAAAAGGAGTTGAACTCTGGCATAATGGGAGAGTTATGACCCTGGGAGAGGAGATGGGAGAGGAAAAGTCTGGAGATGGGGAGCCCCATGTTTGTTGTTAGACTTGCTCAGGGAGTGTCTAATAGAAGTCTAGGAGCTCTATTCCATCATTCACATTCCAGTTGACTCCTTTGTGCTATAATTAGCTTGTATTACCCCAAAGCTTTCAGTAAAAGTTTTACCCTGCTGTTGGTGGGTTTGGGGTAATAACGGAGGAGACGTGGAGTTCTGATGTTCTAGACGGTGGCCACCAGGAAGAAAGCAGAGTCTGAAGGCAGAGCTAGAAGTAGCTCTAGGACCTGGGTAAGTGAAGAGAATTGAGTTCTAGAGTGAACTGGCTTGAAACAGATAGGTGACAACTCTCCCCTCCCCTAAACGTAGCAGAGGAATGTGAGCCTAAAAGGGAAGGAAGGAAGTCAGAGTCTGTCATTCCAAGGCATGAGGCTCGAGCCATATTCTTTAGCTGGGAAAGAAAGTAGTGATGCCAGAAAGCTGGAGGACTTGGGATTTCAGACGGCAGACATGTGATTAGATCTACTAATACAGAGCATAGCGGGAAGTGCCATCTGAACAGCATGGAACACGTGTTACAGCAGCACAAAGGATGAGCAGGAATTCCTATCGGGTAGGGGAATCGAGAATATACCACAAAGGATGTAGCATCTCACGTAGGCTTTGAGAGATATGTAGTGTTTGGATAAGCAAAGATTAGTGTAAGGGTGTTCAACTCAGCACAAAAATGGCATAAACGCTAGAATGTCAATGCATGTTCTAGAAACAGGAGGATGTTGACTAACTTCAGTCAGCCACATATCGATGAGCAATGGAAGATATGGGTAGAAAGAAAGTTGAGGTTAGAGAGAGGAGGGTTTTCAATGTCAGACTAAGGAGTTAGAGATTTATTCCACAGTAAATAGAGGGCCACTGAAAGTTTCGATAAAGGGAGTAAAATAACCTGGCTGTTGTTGACCTGGGGTCTAGAGGTAAGAAGGATGAAGACTTTGGTTTTCACCGTGTTGAGTTTAAAGGGTTGGCAGGTCATAAGTATCAAATCCATTGACTGTGTAACACTAAAACTTAGGAAAACTTTCAAGACAAAAGATGTTGATCAGGGAGTGATTCCAAAGGCCTGAAGTAACAATTGAATCTGTGGCAGTAGATGGATAGAACTTCCCAAGAAGAGAGCAAGAGAGATGAGGAGATGACAGAGGACAGAATTCAAGCCAGACTTACTTAGGGGGTGAGAACTGAAAACTCGAGACAGTAGAGGTCAGAAAACAAGGTGAGTTTTTTAGGAAGGGTGAGGTGGGTGATGAAGTGGGTTATGGAAGATAAAGACTAGAATAAATTCCAAGGAGCACTACTTCCCCATTTGATGGAAAAAGTGTAGATAATAAAGCCATTGTGAATGATTTAGGTACACATAACATGGAGAAAGAAATTGAAGCATTTAAATTTAAGATGTACTCAATTCGAGTCTTTGCCATGTGGACTTTTAATTGTTTTCCCATTTGTATTAAAAAGAATTCTTGCATCCAGAGTACATTTGAATGAATACAAAAATGGACACCCAAACAAAACAAAAAATAGCAAAAAATCTTCAAAGTCACTACTGCTAAAAGCATCTACATCTTTGCTACTCAGAGTAGCCTGGGGACCAGCAGCCAGAATTCCAGGTCCCATCCTAGACTTCCTGAGTCAAAACCTGCATTTTAACATGCTCCTCAGGCAACTCACTCATTAAATTCTAAGAAGCAGTGTTGTGCGTAATACTCCTTTGTCTGCACCTCAGCATACGGATATACACGACTCCTGTCTTCCACAATATATATATGGATTCCTTACTTCACATTAGGAGATAATAACCAGGCTGTGAGACGGGATTTTCATTCTCAAATCTACCACTCAATGCCAGATGCAATTACCTGCCTATCTCCTTTAAATCTTACTACAACCCTAAAAGGCAGGCAGCACTACTACTGTCCCCATGTACAGATATAAAACTGAGACTTAGAGAGTTAGTAGCTTGAACAAGGTCATACAGCTTATAAGAGGCAGAGCTCAGAGTCCAACCCAGATCTGACTAAAGAAGTAGAATTCTTAAATATGACACTACCAAATGAGGGATTAGGGAGGGAAACAGCAATAAGATTAGCTGATGTCTATGAAGTACTTACTGTACACCAAGCATCATTTTAAGAGCTCAGCATATATTAACACATTCAATCCTCCACAAACATGCTATCAAATAGGCATGATTGTTATTCTTATTTTATAGGAGAGTATATTAGTCATCTCAGACTGCCATAAGAAAATACAGTAGACTAGGTGATTTAAACAGCAAAAATGTATTTTCTCCCACTATTGGAGTCTGGAAATCTGAGATCAGGGTGCCAGCATGGTTGGGTTCAGGTGAGAATACTCTTCCTGGCTTATAGACTGCTGTCTTCTGTTGTGTGCTCACAAGGCCTTTCCTGGGTGTGTGCACATCAGGAAAAAGAGGCCTCTCTCTCCTCTTCTTGTAATGAATACCACTAATCCTATCAGATTAGGACCTTACCCTTATGATCTCATTTAACCTTAATTATCTCCTAAAAGCCCTGTCTCCAAATATGGTCACATTCAGGTTAGGACTTCAACATATGAATTATTAAGGGGACAGAACTCAGTCCATAGCAGTACGGAATCACCATATAACCATGATTAAGTAACGTTCATGATTTTTAACAACAACATCATGATTAAATAACATTCACCCAGTGATGAATGGTGGAGCTTCCATTTAACTCATGGCAGGCTGGCTCTGGAGACCACATTTAGCTACTAGACTATGCTCCCTCTGAGGGTCAACAAACAGAGGGCATATTAAGCAAAACATAGCTCTCTCCATTGATGGCTGAAAATGTTTTGCTTAACAAATACTTTTATTCAAATGTAATGTCTCCCAAATATTTGTTTCCTATTAGTGTAACTGGGACAGTGTGCCTTTTCTTTTTCTTTTCCAGTGCCAGGACAACTAACAAATGTAAGGTGGGAGAAAATAGGTCAGATTGTATTGACTGAGTATTACTGGCTTCTAGGGGCAGATTTATTGAATGATGTCCTTCAATTGCATCCAGGCTTTCATAAAACCTATTATTCGACACTATCCTTCACTTTGTATCATTGTTTAAGGGTCTCTCCACTCAGTTAAGCCCCTAGAAGTGCCAATTAAAGGTGAGATTAAAGACACTCCACTCTTAACCTAGCAGTGGCACTGGTGTTTACCTGCTCATGAATTGACAGTGAGCTGAAAAGAGGGATTAAGTCAGGTGAAGCTCTTTCTGAACTGCTGGGCCAACCAGAAAGAGCCTGGGAGAGTAGCTGACAATCTGGAATTTTAGAAATGAAGAAATTACAATCAAGTCGAGGTGACAGATAAGTCCAATGCTATATACTGAATTCCTTACTCTGAGGATATTTTTATGTTATGAACAAAAATGTTAACAGAGGAGCATGGGTAGGCTAACGGTCAAATCTGTCGCTCCACTCTCACTTCCCATGGTCCCCCCAAACACACTCTCTGCTTCAGCAAGCTTGATCACTCTTCATCGTGACCTAGATACATACTCATATATACATTTTGATTATGTTCATGGTGTTTCCTGTACCGGCAATGCTTCCTCACCCAGGCTCTCCAAATCTCATTCTTCAGCCCAGTTCAATTATCATGTCCTTTTGAGTTTTTCTCTCATCCTTCAAATTCAATTTGACCTTTAATCACACACAGCTCTATACTAATATGCCAGTGGGAAGACTTCTAATGGTCACACATATCTGGTTCTTTCTTCTCAATACATGAGAGGATTACATTTCCCTGTCCCCTTACAGATGGGCAGGGCCACGGGACTAGTTCTGGTTAACTGATTGCATATGGAGATGAAGTATGTCACTGCCTTGCTGGGGTATTTAATTACCAGTATGGAAACATTCCTGTCTCTCTTCCCATTGTCACTGAAGTAGACAATGTTTCAAGTGATAGCTTCCATCAACCTGAGTCCCAGAATAAAGATGAAATGGAACAGAGTACCCTGCTAAAGCACAAGGGGAAAGTAGCATGAGTGAGAAATCAACCTTCATTGTTTTAAGCCTCTGAAATTTGTGAATGTATGTGACCTTGTGGGTAGGGGTGTTATTACAGCACAACCTAGCTTATTCTAACTAATATAGTATTTCTGCTTTGAGATTATACATATATTATGGTGCAAAGAGTCTTCATTTATTCCATACTCAACAAATATTTATCAGAGTATCTACTGTGGGCCAGACAATGGCCTAGGCACCAAGGGTACAATGGTGAGAAAAACACAATATCACCGACCTCATGGTGGTCATGATCTAATGAAGGAGATAAATGTTCATCAAATAATTACATAAATAAACACAAAGTTTAAGGTAAAATCAGTGCTATGAAGAAAAAGTACATCTGACCTAGTTGGGAGGACCGCAGTTGGGAGGAAATCCTTTCTGAGAAAGTGATTTTTTTTTTCTTAACATCTTTATTGTAGTATAATTGCTTTACATTGTTATGTTAGTTGCTGCTGTATAACAAAGTGAATCAGCTATACATATACATATATCCCCATATCTCCTCCCTCTTGCATGTCCCTCCCACCCTCCCTATCCCACCCCTCTAGGTGGTCACAAAGCACGGAGCTGATCTCCCTGTGCTATGCAGCTGCTTCCCCTGGTTTACGTTTGGTAGTGTATACATGTCCATGCCATTCTCTCATTTTGTCCCAGCTTACCCTTCCCCCTCCCCGTGTCCTCAAGTCCATTCTCTACGTCTGCATCTTTATTCCTGTCTTGTCCCTAGGTTCTTCAGAACCATTTTTTTTTTTAGATTCCATATATATATGGAATATTACTCAGCCATAAAAAGAAACAAAATTGAGTTATTTGTAGTGAGGTGGATGGACCTAGAGTCTGTCATACTGAGTGAAGTCAGAAAGAGAAAAACAAATACCATATGCTAACACATATATATAGAAAAATGATTTTTGAGCTGAGTTACGCAAACTAATTAAGGGCAAACCAGGTAAAGACCAGAAGGAATGAGGAAGGGGAAAAGCATTTCAGGCAGAGAGTATAACAGGTATACATGTCCTGAGGGGGACAGCTGGGCAGTGGGGAGCATGACCAATGTGAAAGAACCAAAGAAATCAGCAAGATGGGGACTGACCATACCTTGTAGGCCAAGCCAAGGATTTTAGACTTTATCATAAAAGTAAATGAAACGAAAGCCATGAAAGAATTTAAAGATGGTAAGGAGGGGGAATCACTGCACCTCACTGTGACATGGGAAGCTCCCTCTCAAGGTTAAATTCTGATGTCAAAACTTGTGATACTATTCCTTTGATAGGATCAAAGAAAAACGTATCCCTCACACAGGTGGGGAGTTCCACCAAGTGAAGGGGTAGAGGACAGCTCTCTGAGAGGAGGTCCAGACCAGAGCGAGAGAGAGAGCAGAGAGTGAACAGGCATTTTATAGAGGAGAATTCCCTCCAGCATCACCTGTCTGGCACAAAATTTAAAGGAGGTGTTCAGGAAGAGTGTGGGCTTGGGGGTGGGTGGAAACAGAGGAGGGGCATGGCGCTGAAGGGAGTGACAGACATGGCAAGAAATGAGGCTTCGAGGTTGTCAGTACTAAATCAAACATCACTGAAGGTCCAAGTCTCTTTCCAGTCTCTGTAGAGCAGGGGAGAACACAACATGATTAATTTTGAATTGCAAAGGATTTTTCTGGCTATGCTGTAGATACTGGATTGCACGTCAGGTAGGAGGGTGTTCTTTATTTGGGCACCAGTGGGGAGGATTTTGTAGTAGTCCAGGTAAGAGATGACAGATTAGGCTAAAGTACTGGTGGTGGTGGTAGAGAGAGGGCCTGGAGCATAAATTGCTCTACAAACAAATACAACCAAATCATGGCCCCTTTGAAGGAACAGTTTCTGAGGTTAGTGTTCAGTATTTGTTATGACCCCAGCAGGGCTCCTCCCAGTTGTCCAATTCCCAACTCTCTCCTAAAAATGAGCCTGCAATTTAGCCTGTTATCTTGACTCCCAATTTCACCGTGGCCTCCATTGCTCTTGAGAGCGCTCTTAAGCTTGAATTTCTCCATGCTTTGTTGCAAATTAAGTCAGTTCCTTTGGGAAGAGATTAAGAACTAGTTATTTTATGGACTGCTTCTCCTCCCAGGCAAAATCTCTAAACCAGGGTTCTGGAGACGGGGGTGGGAAGCGTGACAAGCTTCTCTCAGTGTGACAGAGGGATGCTCCCACTCTGGAAGCTGAGCTTAGTGGGGACCTGGGGACAGTAGCCTGATGTCCTCTAGGCTTGTCTCTCCTGGTGTAGAATCACCATCTCAGGAGCCCAGGGGAGGGGGAAGAGGACCTCAGCATCCTCACATGCTGTGCACAAGGTGGTGTCTCTATTCCACAACTGGGACAAAATGGAAGAGGGAGCCCCTCCCTCTCTTGACTGCACTCATCCAGGGCTTAACCTTAGCAACAGGCACTGCAGCAGGATGAGAAATACAGAAGGCCTGCTCCTCCTGGGAAGAAATCCCTCTGGCTGGGAGCTGTTGAGGAAAGGGAGTCCCGCATTCTTGGCTGTACCAGTCTGGGGTGGAGCCTCCACCTCACTGAACTGGGACGGGCATGAGAGGGAGCAGTCTTGGTTCAAATGGCACAGCCTTGCACCTTAGTTACTGAATTTTTTTTTTTTTGCGGTACGCGGGCCTCTCACTGCTATGGACTCTCCCGTTGCGGAGCACAGGCTCCGGACGCGCAGGCTCAGCGGCCATGGCTCACGGGCCCAGCCGCTCTGCGGCATGTGGGACCCTCCCAGACAGGGGCACGAACCCGCATCCCCTGCATCGGCAGGTGGACTCTCAACCACTGCGCCACCAGGGAAGCCCTTGTTACTGAATTTTTGTAGCTGTTCTTGGATAGATGTTTCTTCATTTGCAGTTTGTCCTTAGGGTCATTTCCAGGGCTTTAAACAATTTTTTTTACGTTTCACCGGTTTCCCCAGGGAATGAAACTAGTCACCAGAGCCCCTCCAGCTGTCCGCCAGAAGGTGGTCCTTTCCCTATGGCTCCACCTTGAGTTGCCCCTCCCCACTGATTCTGGGCGTTGGCCAAGAAGAGGTTGCTAGCTAATGTGATATAAGCAGAAGCTTGCTAAGTGCTTGCTCTGTGAAGTTTGCCCTCTCCTAATGCTGGGAACCTTTTTACCACTATTTGAATGAGCCTGAGCTAGTGCCCTGGGGGATGGTGAGTCCACAGAGAGAGAGGCCCCAGCTATGTCAGGTGTCCCAGACCTCACAGATTAGGCCAAGAGAGGGTGGTGTTAGGAAACCCAGAAGGACAGAACATTTCAAGGCAGGGATGCTAAAAGCAGTGAATTCTGCTGAGACATCAAATAAGAGAAGGATTGGAAGATTCATTATATTTGGAGGTACTAAGTTTATTGTCCATCTGAATAAGGACCATCTTATTAGTGAAATGGAGATGAAAGACAGAGTAGAACAGATTCAGGAGTGACAGGAAAGGAAGGGAATAAAGATAGTGAGACAGGCAAAACTGTGGGAAAGTGTGGTTTTGCAGGGCAGAAGAAGAGTGGGGCAGACACTGAGCCGTGCTTCTCAATTTGGGGAGGTTGTACCCGCCATGGGACATTTGGCAATGTCTGCAGACATCTTTGATTGTCACAACTTGGGGGAGTGCTCTCATGGGTGCTCATCCTAAGTTGCTGTGAAACATCCTACCATGCACAGAACAGCCTGGCAATAATGGATTGTCCAGCCCCAAAGGTCGAGAGAATCCCTAACAAAGAGGAAAAATTG
The DNA here is from genome assembly GCF_003031525.2 of Neophocaena asiaeorientalis asiaeorientalis. NCBI lineage: Eukaryota > Metazoa > Chordata > Mammalia > Artiodactyla > Phocoenidae > Neophocaena > Neophocaena asiaeorientalis. Next base: position 3,408,464 of record NW_020175221.1, on the reverse strand, counting down.
AGTGAAGATAAGTGTTTTGTTTTATTTGTTTTTGTTTGCTTGTTTTAAACATAGAAGATCTTGAATATGTTTCGATTCTCATGGAAAATATCTAGTTGAGAGGAAGAGGCTGAAGGTACAGAAGACAAAGGTGTAATTTTCTGTGGGTAAGAATTATTATTATTCTTTCATACAGGGGAGGATACTGAGATTCTGAGAAGATAAGTGCTTTGTCCCAGGTGGGGAAGTCAGTGAATAGTGGAGCCCCAATTCGCACTTTGCCTATTTGACTCTAGACCAGGTAGCTAAAGGAGCTCTTAATATTTTTGCTGTGGTGACAATAATTGTATCAACAATGGAAACTTCAACTAAACTAATATTGCATGTTTCTCCTACCTGCCTTCTGAAAGCTCTACTTTTACCCCAACCCATTTTCTTTACTGGACCATGTTATTAGTTTATTACTGAGGCCGAGTATATCATTTAGGGAAGAACCTTCATCTACAGTTCAGGCTCCAATCCTCTTAGTCTCATTTGTAACCACTTCCACCGCCATCGGGCAAGCATCATTTCCTCTTTGGGACCCATCTAAGGAGTCCAACCCTTCCTGTTCTCAAAATGCTCTGCAGTCCCAGTCATCACTTGGTGAGCCCTGTTCTCCTATCTGAGGGGTACAGCTGGCTCAAGTGTGCAGCACCGAAAAATGGACCACTCCAAATGAGAGCCGAACTCCACTGGATCTGGTTCTGAACTCTGACCCTTTCTCAGGTGTTCTCATTGCCCTCCACTCCAAAGGAATGAGTTGCAAAACACTAAGTATTAGCATTTTATAATAGCCAGATACCTTAATCCTACAGTAACAACGAATGTGCAGTTACAGTTACTAGAAGCACTTACGCTGTACCACAGGGACAATGATGGCGGCTGAGGGAAGTAAGAGAATGAAAAGCAAATAAAGAAATGCAAGAGGAAAGGCCACTTGGGGCCAAATAACACACTAATATGCTGTCATATCTGTAGAAGAAATCTTGAAAACAGTATCCATGGAGCAGTCCCCAGACTCACCCTAAAAGAGTCCAGGGAACATGTACCTTCCTCCCAATGAATCTGGCTGATCTCAAGGGAGACCAGAGAAGTGTTAATGCAAGGGAGTAAAGTATGGAAGATGAGAAAGAGCCATGACTCCCCTTTCTTGTTGTAACAGATCCTTACCTGAGCTATTTTTAAATCTCTTTGGATAGATTTCAGAAAATCTCTCTCCTACTTTTTCCAGTTTTGAATATGTTTAGTCTCAAGAAAGTCTTGCACTGGGATTTTATCCAGGAGTACTTCTTATTTGATCCCCTTGTAATTCCCTCCTTACTCACTGGAGATGAAGATAACTCTTCAGCACCATGTGTCAGATGACCCTACATGGACTTCAGGTATTTCTTCTTCCTCCCTCCCATCTACCTTTCTCTTCCTACTGTCTTCTCTCTTCCGCCCCCTCCATCCCTTCTTATTCCCCTCCTCCCTATCTTCTTCCTTCCTACCACCTTAACCTTCTTTTCTCTGAAGTGTTCGTAGAATATGAACCGGATGTGTTTGACTCCAAATCCCACAAAATATAGGTGACATGAAGTATGGCTAACCACCCTGGACCTTAAGGTTATCTTTTAAGATATGCACTCTGATCTATTAAAATGTTAAAGTTTTCTGGAATGTTACCAAATACATCAGTCTATTGAAAAGCAACAGAATTTCATCATTATTACTTTGCCAGGTTTTTCTGTGGCTTCTTTTGAAAGTGTATAGAAGTAGTTTAGCTTTTCCCAGTTTCTATGTATTCAATACCACATTACTGGAGCAGAATAAATGGTTGAAATGGCAGTTTGCCATAAGCTCTCCTAGCACTTTGAAAGGAGTGTATCAGAAGAGAATATCATTTACTGTTGACTAAAACATTAAAAGATGAAATAATAACATTTAACTCAAGTGCTTTCTGTGAAAAATCACTAAAAGTCTATCAGAAAAATATTGAAAACACTTTGGATCACAGCCAAGCCTTTGATTACAGAGCTTGAATTAGAGTCTGTGCTGTTTTCCACATAGACCAAGCTTAAGAGGCAGGATTAAACGAAGATCTGGGATCCTTTCATCTTAGGATATTTCACTTCTGAACAGTGACTGAGACAAAGATATGGACGACCTATATTCAGCTAAAATTGAGCGTGGAAGGATCACTTTCCTGTTCTTCTTCCCACTCTTAGTATCTCTTTACACGGTCATGGCTTTCATTCTCCTTTCTAACATTTGCACACCATAGGTTATGATAGAGACCTGGATAAAACATAAAAGAGAAGCATCTTCCATGTGGGAACCATATCCCAAAGCCTGATGCCAATAAAGTGATGAGGAGGACAGGTGACAAAGTGATGTTAGGGAGTTAATGGCCTCACAAAAGAGTCATCTCTTTTATTTTTTTTTCAAGTGAAAATGATGAGGAACAACTCGGCAGATTTTTGTGTGTGTGTGTGTGGTACACGGGCCTCTCGCTGTTCTGGTCTCTCCCGTTGCAGAGCACAGGCTCCGGACGTGCAGGCTCAGCGGCCATGGCTCACGGGCCCAGCCGCTCCGCGGCACGTGGGATCCTCCCGGACCGGGGCACAAACCCGTGTCCCCTGCATCGGCAGGCGGACTCTCAACCACTGCGCCACCAGGGAAGCCCTCAGCAGATTTTAATATGTGGTCTCCCGAACAAAATGACCCATGTCTGAGCCACCTTCCCCATCGTAGATGGTCCCAAAGTGGGCCTGGGAGCGGCATTCGAGCTAATACTGCTCATTCTGCTCAAATTATCTATCTCTTTTGTCCCTGTCTTCCCACTGCTGAGACTCAGATAAGCTGGCCCTTCTGCTAGCCTCAAGTCACAGATGATAATATTGGCACAGTGATGGGTGAGCAACCTACCAGGGACCATGGTAGAATCTAATAAAGTAGTTGGAATTAGAGCTCATCCCCACAACTTCTCATGTTTAGCAATTATTACAGCAAAGATGGGAATTAGCTTCTTGCCTCCATGTAACTAAAGGAGTTTGATGCCACTATGCCTTGGTGAACAAAGAAAAAGATTAATTGTCTACCAAGAGTAATCTCTCACAAGTCAGAGTGTTGGACCAAAAGACTTTCTGAACTATCTTGAATCTCTAACATGGTAGGCACTGAAGAAGGACACCCATCTTCCCTAAGTTTATTTAAAGAAAATAATTCAAACATGGAAGCCATTTTCATCGAGTTGTAGACTCCTTAGCATTTACCAGGATACAACAGTGATGGGCTGATTTTGCCCAATAGGTTATCAAACCCAGGCCCTCACTTGCCCTGAGTCATCTAATGTGAAAAATGACTCATGGAAAGCACTCTCTAATTGGTGAAATACTACACGCCTATCAGGGGCTCTTATTTAAATTAATGAGTTATGATTTCTATCCTAATGGGCCCATTGCTACATTGTGTAAATTGGAGCTCTTTTCGACTGTGTGTTACATATCCTGGTGTTTATTCGGGCTCATCGGAAGTCTCTTCCTCTTCAAACTATTATGTTCTACACACTTATAATACAATGACTTTCCTTGTATGCTCCTTCTCTCACATCCCTGTTGATATATAAATGAGTTTTGCCCTAGTTTTCAAACAGAAAAGTTTGGATTCTCAAACAAAATGCCAGAATCCTGATAAAGCTTAGTGGATTCTATTTGTAGCTAATGAGATCAGCTGGAAACCAAGAATTCCTAGAGGAGTGTCATAGGCCAGCAAACTTTGAAATTGGTCGTTATATTGCTGCATTTGGCTATTTTCAAGTCGTCTGAAGGGTTCCTATTCACAAGAGAATAGAACTTGCCAGCACTTTCCTACAGAGAGCACTTTGCTATCCTTTGAATATCATCCTGATGTTCCTTGGAAGGCAAGGCTCAGCAAGTCCTTCCCTTCTCTTTTAACCTGGGTTAACCTGGGAAGGGTAACCTTTACCTTCCCAATTCACACGAAAATAGGAGATGGATTCCTGGATGAATTATGCAGCTCAGGACTGGAAGGCTGGGGAGGTACTTGAGGGCCCGTTAATGGGCTCAAGGGCTTAGGTCTACAGAAGGACAAACTGGCCCATCTGGTCCTGCAAGTCCGTTGCTAGCTCCTCCCTCGCATGGATATTAACTACATCCTGAGGACCAAGAGAAGACTGAAACTTGCAGGATACACATACTTGCTGCTGAATGCTTGCAAATTCTTGAAATGTGAAATGCCATTACCGAGAGGAGCTTAAACCTTTCAAAGGCATATTTAAGAGGAAGTTTGTTTAGGAAACTGATTTTCAAGGATATGGTTGACTCTTAAGAGTAACTCCAAAGGCAATCACGGTGGTAATTTGTAATGTTTAGTACATTCTAATAGAGATGTATAAAACATACCCTAATATTACCTTACTAGTGAGTGTACTTAATACTGCCATAAATGCATTGTGAGCGGAGCTCCTTTATATAAAAGTTGTTATCCAAAGCTAAAAATAATCACCACTCTTGAGATATTCTACCAGGTTTTCCTTATTGGTACTTATTATATTCTTGGGATGATACTGTGACCCGGGTTATGCCTGAATTTACATAACAATAAGCTAAATTATAATGGAATTCTTTTGTGATTGAGTAATGCTGTATACAAATTCTATATATGCAGAAGCAAAAGCAGAGATGAATTATATTATTTTCTTCATACTGCAGAAATCTAGTAGGAAATTGCATGCTCTTATCTAGGGAGTTACAGAGGAAGTAGTCAGTGGTTGTGCACTGTGCAATTCTAATTTTGTGCAGAGATTGTTATGGCCGGCTGTTCTTACAGGCTGAACTACTAAAGAAGGAATGAGAACTATGGGATGACTAAAATAGTTTTAGGTTGAAGATTGTGTCAAAAACTCATAATTAACAAATGAACCCTGAGCTCCCAATAGCAAGAACTCTCCACTAGAGGCTGTGGTTGATAAAGAAGTCATTAACCCATGCATTTGGCTTTTAGGACACTAATATTTAGTTGGGGAGAAAAGACACACAAATACAAAAAGTTAAAAAAAAAAAAAGTATATCATTAACTGCCAGTTCATGAGACAACTTAGCGTAAAAGAAAGAACACTGAGCTAGGAATCATTATATAGATCCTAATCCTGATTAGCCTTGAACCTTAGTGACCTTGATCACGTTATGATTTCCCTGGGCCTCAATCTTCCCACCTAGTTACAGGCAACTTTTATGGAATGCTCACTAGGGGTGCCAGGCATCTTACACATATTTCCTCACTTCATCCTCAAAACCACCCGAGGCAGGAGGTAATATTCAATTATTGGTCCCCATTTTTACTGATAAGGAAACCCAAGCAAAACAAGATTAAGTAAAACATCCAGGATTATACTGCTAGTATGCGGCAGAGGATTCAAACTCGTATTCTCAGTATTTATTAGAATGCTGTGTGTGTGTGTGTGCGTGTGTGTGTGAGGGAGAGAGAGAGAGAGAGAGACAGAGAATAAAAAAGAGTGAGAAAGAGAGAAAGGGAGATAGGGAGAGAGAAGTAAGAATGGAGAGAGAAATAAGAATGTCTGATAGGTTTTTCTGGTTGTTTTACATGATATATGCTCTCATTCATGATAAAACAATTTTAACATGAATTACCAACTATCTGGACAAGCTATGAGACACAGTGAGATTCTGTGCATGTCACGTGCCAGTGCAATTCTAATTTTGTGCAGAGATTGTAATGGCTGGCTGTTCTTACAGGCTGAACTACTGAAGAAGGAATGAGAACTATGGGATGAATAAGATAGTTTTATTTTTAGTCATGTGCCAGTAGAAAGTCCATTCCTGATACCACCATGACCACATGGGCCTGAATCTCTGGTTCAATTCTATACATCATGATCATGTCAAGCACACATATGTTACTTTTAACACTAAGCAACAGCTTTCCCATAGAAAGTCACCTGGTCTGAGTTATATTTGAGATGACATAAATTACCCACTCAGTAATCCAACCAACCTGTTTTTGTATAGACCTGAGTTAAAGAAATGTTCATGTTACCTTACAATTATTCCTCATATATAATACATTGGCTGCTGGTGTATTGATTGCTTTATATTACTTTAAAGGGCAACATGGAGATATTTAAATTTAAACCTACTTTATGATGATAGCACAAACACTATAGTTTAATTTATATGTGATTAATAAACATTTAAATATGCTTTTAATTTAAATATATGGGGGCCACTTCAAATATTAGAATTAAAGCTTCTTTGAGTAAGATTTTCAAAATAGTATAAACAGAGTACTGCATTGTTCTAACCGTATCTACCCTAAATGTTATTTGCATTAAGAACTCGAGATTTTTGGTTCTTTCTTCGTGACTCATTTTAAAGGTCATACTTTTCTGTTTTTTGCTCTGTATATCTCACAGTATCTTTGGATAAAGGCCACATATCTCTGATCTAAGGTTACCAACAGACTATGCACCAAGGTGTGTGGTTCAATACCATCAGCCCCATAGCTAGTTAGTTAACGCCATCTTTTTACAGAGGATGGCAGATAAAAATATAAGAGGGAACTTCCAGCTATTATAATTATAGGTGTTTATATAAACTCATACAAAGAAAACATATTTTATAAATGATTTGAATTATTTTATAATTTGGTCCTTATTTATGATTGTTATGAAATAGATGCTAGGTTTTCCTAGACTGGATGCAGATATCTTATTTGTGTTTGTGTCTCTGGAACACAGTTTCTCAATTTTTGTTGAATGAATGAATGAATAGATAAATATCTAACCATGATTAAGGGTATGCTATTGGAATGAAGAAGTAAAGCTTGGGATATCAGTTAGTACAACCTGGGCTGCCTTCTCTCTTGACTGTTTGAGCCTAGACCTTTGGTGGATAAATCCCTCCTCTATCAAGTTCTGTATTTAGTTAAAGTTTATTTTGTCATTACCTTTTGACTTACCAAGAAATTAGTTTTATTTTATTATTGATATATTTTTTATTTCTTCTTTATTTCTTTTGCTTCATTTCTGAGTAATTTAAAATTAAATAGGTAAGAAAAAAATTGTACCAGTTATTTTTTAAGAAACAACAGTTAACCCAGCATGGGTCTGAATACAGTAACATAATGTCTGGCCCAAAACACTTAAGCAATGATGTCAGTTGAGTGGTAAGGCAGAAGAGAAATTTCAAAAGAATCATTCTCAAATCATCAACAGCAACGTTTATTGAGTTCATACTATGTGCTAGGCATGACTCTAAGTTCTTTGTAAGTATTAATTTACTCAATTCTTACAAAAAACCTATATGAAAAAGATAATATTGTGCTCTTTATATTTTTGTGTAGCGTCGGCTTTAGTAATAGCTATTTTTAGTAGACAGAAGAAGAGAATAACTAAAGAATAATCCTTTGGGATATAAGAAGTAAATAATGTATTTTTCCATGTATTTCAATAAATTTACACTATCTTTTTACTTCCAATATCAATAAAATATGTCAAATGCAAAAAGATTGAAATGCTTTCTACCAAACACATCGCAGTTTAGAGTAGTGGCTAAGTGTATTAGGAATACCCTCTTTAAACATCTCTGCTCTTCCCTCAAAGTCCATCTCTGAATGTCAGATTCTCACCTTTCCTCTCTCTCTGCACCTTTAAATCCACAACCCATAAAATCCTTACTCTGTCCCCAACCCTGCCCCATCACTTCTGGCCCTAAACTTTTATGTCCCACTCAATAAAACCCTAAGCTTCATTAGCTAACCTACCCGCACCCACCCATAGCAGACTGTATTATACAAAGATAAATTTATAGATCTTATGTTCTCTTATGTTGTGACTGATATTCCCCTTCCAGAAAGGTGGGATCTATGTTCTCTGTCTTTAAATCCTAGACAAGACTTGTGGCTGATCCAACCAATAAAGTATGATTTAAGTGACACTCTGTAGTTTCCAAGTCTGGGTCATAAAAAGGACTCTGCTTCTAACAGCCTCTTTCTCTCTGGGGATGCTTGCTCCAGGATACCAGCCGCTACGCTGTGAAGAAGCTCAGACTAGCCCTGAGAGGGAGAACACGTGGAGAAGAACTGAAGCCTCTTGTCTACAACCTGAATCAACCAACAGACATGTGAGTGAATGGCCTTTCAAATGATTACAATTGCCAACCTTTAGAGTTGTTAGCTGAGGCCTTAGATGTGGTAGAGCAGAGATCAGCCATCTCCACTCTACCTTGTTCAATTTCCTAACTTACAGAAACCACGAGATATCATAAAATATTATTATTGTTTTAAATCACTAAATTTTGAGGTATTTTGGTATGGAGAAGTAGATAACTAATACACCCCTTAGAAAGGAACGCATGACCATCTATCATTCCTTGTATCTTCACCTTGGAGAAAGGGGGGCATATTAATGTTTTACCATCTTCTTTGCTAAACTGCTTTTAAAATATTCACCAAATAAGTTCTGGTCTCATACACTTATTTTTATTTCTTTAATGTATTTATGTATTATTTATTTTGGGCTGTGCAAGGTCTTCCTTGCAGCACGCAGACTTTCTCTAGTTGCGGCAAGCGGGGCTACTCTTCATTGCAGTGTGCGGGCTTCTCATTGTGGTGGCTTCTCTTGTTGCGGAGCATGGGCTCTAGGCACTGGGGCTTCAGTAGTTGTGGCATGTGGGCTCAGTAGTTTTGGCACTCAGGCTCAGTAGTTGTGGCTCGAGGGCTCTAGAGCGCAGTGTCAGTAGTTGTGGTGCACGGGCTTAGTTGCTCCGCGGCATGTGGGATCTTCCCAGACCAGGGCTTGAACCCATGTCCCCTGCACTGGCAGGCAGATTCTTAACCACTGTGCCACCAGGGAAGTCTCTGATCTCATACCTTTATAAGGCGATATTTGTTCTAGCCATTTATATAGAAATATTTCCAAGTCTTCAAGAAATGGTTTAATGTTTATATCACAAACATGAGATTTGGTATCATGTTTTAGTTATGCAGAGGAGAAAAACTCCAACTGTAAATTGTATTTTGCTAATGAAATGTATCAAAAATATTTACTTGTTAAATATTCATATTCTGTAAAATTTTGAAACCATAAAAGTGAAGCATTTAGACTATTGCCTTAAGTTTAATTCATATTTTTCACAAGAAATAAACTAATAACTTTGCTGGAGCCAACTAAAGTCCTCATTAACATTCACTTGATAAAACTGGAAATAGAACTGAACATTATTCAATCATAAAAGCAACCCTTAATGTTGCAGAATATATTTTTCAGTAAGCTTAGAAATTTGCATTTACTGACATAATTTCACAGTTCTCAATCTACTTTTGACAAGATATTACAAAGACTGAGCAGGCCCAGTGCTTATCAAATTATTTATATTGCTCACAGTACTATAAATTACAAGGAATATTGTGGACATTTGTAATAGTCTATAACACATCTGTATAAATGATAACTAAAAAGGTAGCAATACTTTCCCATCTGCCTTACCTATACAATTTAAACTGAACATATTTCAGAATAAGGGAAGAAATGTGACAAGCCTTAGGGAAAGTAAGAGTTATTCAACAGTCAGGCTAAACGTGGACCTCACTAAATGCTCAATTCCTTGGAAAGTTTTAATATCCTTTTTTAAAGAGGGAGGGGAAAAGCAAGAAATGATATAGTAAGGATTACTACTGCCATATCTTTGAGAAGAACTGGACACTGTAAAAAGGAAACTATCCTACAAATTATTTTAGCTTATTAATCCAACATCCTGGTTCAGGATTACTGAACTAATATTTCGGCAGTTTTCTGAGCAGCATTCAGCATGAAGCAATGTGTTCAGGTGGGCGATTCAGACTCAAAGGTAGTGGTGAAAAAGCAGGAAAGACTAAAAAGTCAAAAATGGATGTTATTAATAGAGATGGCAGATCTAAAGATCTGTGGCACTAACATATTGAATAAGAATTCATTCTTATTCCCAAAGACCTAGTTGCAGAAAGTTACTGACCTGAAGATACTCTCCTTATCTTTCAAGATTTTAGTACAGTACTTTGTAAGATATCACTTTTCAGACAGATTCAGAAGAATGACATATATGTGCTATAAGCCCTTTTCTTTTTGGTTCCCATAGTGAAGATTAGTGATTACCTCCATTAAGTAAATTCATGCATGTGAATGATACACAGGGCAATGCCTGGAATATAAGGGATGCACAAAAATATTTGTTTAAATCTTCTATCAGAAATTATGTAACAGGTGTCTGATGTATTAAACCTAGAAGAATATATTCTCTGAATTTGGACATTTTTCCCAAGTTGGAAATCAGAAATGTTCAAAACACTTTGTGTGCATAGGTATTTGTAATGGTGAAAATTTTTAAATAATCTGTTATAAATGCAATGAAATTAAAGCAATAAAATATTAATGTGCAAACTATTCATTATCTGGAAGAATTTTTATGATACCAAACAACACATTAAGAATGTTAAATAAAAATACTAAGTGAATTGCTATAGCTTTGTAATATAGCTATAGTAATCAAAATAGTGTGGTATTGGCATTAAAAACAGACATATAGATCAACAGAATAGAATAGAGAGCCCAGAAATAAACCCATGCATATATGGTCAATCAATTTTTGACAAAGTTGCCAAAAATACACAACAGGGAGAAGACAGTCTTTTCAAAAAATGGCCTGGAAAAACTGTATATTCACATGCAAAATAATTAAATTGGACCCCTATCTTACACAATAAACAAAAATCAACACAAAAGGGATTAAAGACTTAAACATAAGAACTGAAACCATAAAACTCTTAAAAGGAAACGTAGGGAAAATCTCCTTGACATTGGTCTTGGCAATGGTCTTTTGGATTTGACAGCAAAAAGAAAGGCAACAAAAGTAAAGATAAACATGTTGGGACTACATCAAACTAAAAAGCTTCTGCACAGCAAAGGAAACCGTAAACAAAATGAAAAGGCAATCTAGGGAATGGGAGAAAATATTTGCAAACCAGATATCTGATAAGGGGCTAATACCCAATATATATAAGGAACTCATACAACTCAATAGGACAAAACTAAATAACCTAATTAAAAAACGGGTGAAGAACATAAACAGACATTTTTCCAAAGAAGACATACAAATGGCCAACAGGTACATGAAAAGGTGCTCAGCATCACTAATCAGGAAAATGCAAAATATGCAAATGCGAAAATAAGTGTGAGATATCACCTCATACCTATTAAGATGTCTATTATCAAAAAGACAAGAGGTAAATGCTGGTGAGGATGTGAAGATAAGGGAAGCCTTATACACTGGTGAAAATGTAAACTGGTACAGCCACTGTGGGAAACAGTATGGAGGTTCCTCAAAAAATTAAAATTAAAACTACCATATGATCCAGCAATCCCACCTATGGATGTATATCCTAAAGAAATGAAATCATTATCCCAAAGAGATATGAGTACTTCCATGTTCATAGCAGCACTATCTACAATAGCCATCTTATGGAAACAACCTAAATGTCCGCTGATGGGCAAATGGATGAAGAAAATGTGGTATATATACAGTGGAACATTACTCAGCCTTTAAAAAAAGGAAATCCTATCATTTGATGAACCCGAAAGGCATTACGCTAAATGAAATAAACCAGATAGGGAAAGACAAATATGACTTGGTATTATTCATATGTGAAACCTTTAAAAAAAAAAAAAGCTGAAGTCATAAAAATAGAGTAGAATGGTTCTTACCAGGGGTTGGGGGAAATAGGGAGAGGTTGGCAAAAGGGTACAAATTTTCAATTACAAGATGAGTAAGTTCTGAGGGTTTACAGTACAGTAAGGCAACTATAGTTAATGCTGTATTGTATACTTGCAATTTTCTAAGAAACTAGATCTTAAGCATTCTCATAAAAGAAAAAGGTAACTAAGTGAGGTAATGAAAATTAATTAACTTGACTGTGAGACTCATTTCACAGTGTATACATATATCAAGCTATCACACTGTACACTTTAAATATATTACAATTTTGTTAATTATACCTCAATAAAGTTAAAAAATACTAAGTGAAAAACAATGACAAAAAAGTTACAATATTATCTCAATTTTTAAATTATAAATTTATATTAAAATATTATTTCATATAAATAAAATTATGTAAATACATATAATATACAAAGGAATACAAAATATTAGTAGTAGTGTTCCCTGAGTAGTACAGTAAAATTATTTTAAATTTTCTTTTCTACACTTTTCTATATTTTCCAAATTTTCTTCAGTGAACATGCCTTATATAAATTGTTTTAAAAAATAACTGATTTCTAAGATTCCAACATAAATATTTACAGATTTTTTTCCCCTAGACTGGCATAAAGTTTACAATTGCTGAAGTTTAAAACAAAGCAAGTATACTGGAATAAAAAAATACATTAAAGTGATTGCAACGAGTACAATCAAATTGTCTTTTATATGCCTACTCTAAAAGCATCCATGGCAGTATTTAATACATGAAAGTTAGTTATACATGCTTGTATATGCATAAACACTAGGGTAGTTGTGCCTCAGGGGAGGGACTGGAAAATGGAGAATATGGGGTAAGAAAAAGATACTCTAATATACCTTCTTGTTTGAATTTTTATCACATGCACATGACATTTTTTCAAAATTAAAACATTATGTATAGAGGACCTTCAAAATGGCAGAAGAGTAAGATGTGGAGATCACCTTTCTCCCTACAAATACATCAAAAATAAATCTACATGTGGAACAACTCCTACAGAACACTTACTGAATGCTGGCAGAAGACCTCAGACTTCCCAAATGGCAAGAAACTCCCCATATACCTGGCTGTGTGGCTGACAGGGTCTTGGTGCTCTGGCTGGGTGTCAGGCCTGAGCCTCTGAGGTGGGAGAGCTGAGTTCCAGACACTGGACCACTAGAGACCTCCTGGCCCCATATAATATCAATCGGCCAGGGCTCTCCCGGAGACCTCTGTCTCAACGCTAAGACCCAACTCCACTCAACAACCAGCAAGCTCCAGTGCTGGACACACCATGCCAAACAACTAGCAAGACAGGAACACAACCCCACGCATTAGCAGAGAGGCTGCCTAAAATCATATTAAGCTCACAGAAACCCCAAAACACACCACCGGACGTGGTCTTTCCCACCTGAAAGAAAAATTCTAGTCTCATCCACCAGAACACAGACACCAGTCCTGTCAACCAGGAAGCCTACACAAGCTACTGAACCAAACTTACCCACTGGGGGCAGACACCAAAGACAACGGTAACTATGGACCTGCAGCCTGCGAAAAGGAGACCCCAAACACAGTAAGTAAAGCAAAGTGAGAAGACAGAGAAACACACAGCAGATGAGGGGCAAGGTAAAAACTCACCACACCAAACAAATGAAGAGGGAATAAGCAGTATATGTGAAAAAGAATTCAGAGTAATGATAGTAAGGATGATCCAAAATCTTGGAAATAGAATACAGAAAATACAAGAAACCTTTCTAAAGGACCTAGAAGAACTAAAGAGCAAACAAACAATAATGAACAACAAAATAAACGAAATTAAAAATTCTCTAGAAGGAATCAGTAGCAGAATAACTGAGGCAGAAGAACAGATAAGTGACCTTGAAGATAAAATAATGTAAATAACTACTGCAGAGCAGAATAAAGAAAAAAGAATGAAAAGAATTGAGGACAGTCTCGGAGACTTCCAGGACAACATTAAACGCACCAACATTTGAATTATAGGGGTACCATAAGAAGAAGAGAAAAAGGAAGGTTCTGAGAAAATACTTGAAGAGATTATAGTTGAAAACTTCCCTAATATGGGAAAGGAAATAGTTAATGAAGTCCAGGAAGCACAGAGAATCCCATACAGGATAAATTCAAGGAGAAACGTGCCAAGACACATAGTAATCAAACTATCAAAAATAAAATACAAAGAAAAAATATTAAAAGCAGCAAGGGAAAAGCAACAAATATGGCCACTATATAATGATCAAGGGATCAATCCAAGAAGATGATATAACAATTGTAAATATTTAGGCACCCAACATAGGAACACCTCAATACACAAGGCAAATGCTAACAGCCAAAAAAGGGGAAGTCGACAGCAACACAATCATAGTAGGGGACTTTAACACCCCACTTTCACCAATGGACAGATCAACCAAAATGAAAATAAATACGGAAACACAAGCTTTAAATGACACATTAATCAAGATGGACTTAACTGATATTTATAGGACATTCCATCAAAAACAACAGAATACACGTTCTTCTCTGCTCATGGAACATTCTCCAGGATAGATCGTATCTTGGGTCACAAATCAAGCCTTGATAAATTTGAGAAAACTGAAATCATATCAAGTATCTTTTCAACCACAGTGCTATGAGACTAGATATCAATTACAGGAAAAAAACTGTAAAAAATACAAAAACATGATGGCTAAACAATATGCTACTCAGTAACCAAGAGATCACTGAAGAAATCAAAGAGGAAATAAAAAAATACCTAGAAAACAAATGTTAATGAAAGCACGATTACCCAAAACCTATGGGATGCAGCAAAAGCAGTTTTAAGATGGGAGTTTATAGCAATACAATCCTACCTCAAGAAACAAGAAAAATCTCAAATAAACAATCTAACCTCACACTTAAAGCAATTAGACAAAGAAGAAAAAAAAAAACCCAAAGTTAGCAGAAGGAAAGAAATTATAAAGATCAGATCAGAAATAAATGAAAAAGAAATGAAGGAATTGATAGTAAAGATCAATAAAACTAAAGGCTTGTTCTTTGAAGAGATAAACTAAATTGATAAACCATTAGCCAGACCTATCAAGAAAAAAAGGGAGAAGACTCAAATCAACAGAATTAGAAATGAAAAAGCAGAAGTAACAACTGACAATGCAGAAATACAAAGGATCATGAGAGATTAGTACAAGCAACTCTATGCCAATAAAATGGACAACCTGGAAGAAATGGACAAATTCTTAGAAAAGCATAACCTTCTGAGACTAAACCAGGAAGAAATAGAAAATATAAACAGACCAGTCACAAGCACTGAAATTGAGACTGTGACTAAAAATCTTCCAACAAACAAAAGCCCAGGACCAGATGGCTTCACAGGTGAAGCCTATCAAACATTTAGAAAAGAGCTAACACCTATCCTTCTCAAACTCTTCCAAAATAGAGCAGAGGAGGAACACTCCCAAACTCATTCTACAAGGCCACCATCACCCTGATACCAAAACCAGACAAAGATGTCACAAAGAAAGAAAACTACAGGCCAGTATCACTGATGAACATAGATGCAAAAATCCTCAATAAACAGAATCCAACAGCACATTAAGAGGATCATACACCATGATCGAGTGGGGTTTATCCCAGGAATGCAAGGATTCTTCACTATATGCAAATCATCAATGTGATACACCATATTAACAAGCAAAGGATAAAAACCATATGACAATCTCAATAGATGCAGAACAACCTTCTGACAAAATTCAACACCGCTTTATGATAAAAACTCTCCAGAAAGTGGGCATAGAGAGAACCTACCTCAACAAAATAAAAGCCATATAGGACAAACCCACAGCCAACATAATTTGCAATGATGAAAAACTGAAAGCATTTCCTCTAAGATCAGGAACAAGACAAGGGTGCCCACTCTTGTCACTATTATTCAACATAGTTTTGGAAGTCCTAGCCATGGCAATAAGAGAAGAAAAAGAAATAAAAGGAATCCAAATTGGAAAAGAAGAAGTAAAACTGTCACTGTTTGCAGATGACAAGATACTATACATAGAAAATCCTAAAGATGCCACCAGAAAACCACTAGAGCTAATCAATGAATTTGGTAAAGTAGCAGGATACAAAATTAATGCACAGAAATCTCTGGCATTCCTATATACTAACAATGAAAAATCAGAAAGAGAAATTAAGGAAATACTCCCATTTACCACTGCAACAAAAAGAATAAAATGCCTAGGTATAAACCTACCTAAGGAGACAAAAGAACTGTATGCAGCAAACTATAAGACACTGATGAAAGAAATTAAAGATGATACCAACAGATGGAGAGATATACTATGTTCTTGGATTGGAAGAATCAACATTGTGAAAATGACTCTACTACCCAAAGCAATATACAGGTTCAATGCAATCCCTATCAAACTACAAATGGCTTTTTTCACAGAAATAGAACAAAAAATTTCACAATTTGTATGGAAACACAAAAGACCCTGAATAGCCAAAGCAATCTTGAGAAAGAAAAATGGATCTGGAGGAATAAAGCTCCCGGATTTCAGATTATACTACAAAGCTACTGTAATCAAGACAATATGGTACTGGCACAAAAACAGAAATATAGATCAATAGAACGGGATAGAAAGCCCAGAGATAAACCCACATACATATGGTCACCTTATCTTTGATAAAGGAGGCAAGAATATACAGTGGAGAAAAGACAGCCTCTTCTAAAAGTGGTGCTGGGAAACCTGGACAGCTACATGTAAAGGAACGGAATTAGAACGCTCCCTAACACCATACAAAAAAATAAACTCAAAATGGATTAAAGATCCAAACGTAAGGCCAGTCACTATAAATCTCTTAGAGGAAAGCATAGGCAGAACACTCTATGACATAAATCACAGCAAGATCCTTTTTGACCCACCTCCTAAAGAAATCAAAATAAAACCAAAAATAAACAAATGGACCTAATGACACTTAAAACTTTTGCACTGCAAAGGAAACCATAAGCAAGACAAAAGGACATCCCTCAGAATGGGATAAAATATTTGCAAAGAAAGCAACTGACAAAGCATTAATCTCCAAAACATACAAGCAGCTCATTATGATAAAAACAAACAGCGCAATCCAAAAATGGGCAGAAGACCTAAACAAACATTTCTGCAAAGAAGATAGACATAAACGTAAAATAGATAGCTAGTGGGAAGCAGCCGCATAGCACAAGGAGATCAGCTCGGTGCTTTGTGACCACCTAGAGGGGTGGGATAGAGAGGGTGGGAGGGAGACACAAGAGGGAGGAGATATGGAGATATACGTATATGTATAGCTGATTCACTTTGTTATATAGCATAAACTAACACCACATTGTAAAGCAATTATACTCCAATAAAGATGTTAAAAAAAAACGTTATGTATAATAATAGTCGACAAAGTTAAGTGTCCAATCATCTAGCCAGTGATCATTTCAATTTTAACAGGTATTTCTCCCAGGCAATGTTTGCTTGGCAATTCAACTGGCATATGCAGCCCGAGCAGCAAATCAGTTATTCTGTTCAGTGGGTGCCTGCCAACTTGCAGGAACAAGCTGCCCAATCCAAGTCCATTCTGCTCAAAATAGGAAGGAAATCCCTTAGGGATATCACAGAAATGATATCGACTCTGCTCAGTCTTCCAGCTTTCAGTACACTGCAGGGATTACTCAGCTCCTCTTCGGCCAAGCCTGAGAATTCCACCCAATATGGGAGGTGTCCTGCTTAATATGTTGTCCCACTCATTTTAATCATAACACGAGCCAGCTATGAGGACCTCCTCTCCGTAGCAGGCAGGTGCTGGGCTATTTCTCGTACCAATCTTCTTCCTACTGCAGCCATCCTTTTTATCCTCCCACAGTGGAAAGTCCTCTAGTATACAGAACCTCTCCTTCCTTTACAACCATCCCTCCTGCCTACCTGAAGGTCCCTTCATTCAGATCTCCCTTCTCCATGGGAAGATGTACTACCAAATAAGGTCTACATGTTCTCTTTGTGGAACTGTTCCTACTTATTAAAAGGAGTAATTGTATTTCTTTGTATTCTGTTCCCTAAGTTCTTTTGTGTTGCAATCAGAGGAGGCTGTGCTTCACTTCCTCACTGATAAAGTTATCTGATACTCTTCTGGAAAGAAACATAAGAGCTCACCTTTAAGACCTCTTGCACTTCTAGGCCCTACAAACAAAGATAGAAAGGCAAGTGGCTCAAGTTTGAATTGGAAAATGATACAAAGGCAAGAGCCCTAAGTTTGGGTGAGTGGACCAGGTCTTACGTGACAGGAAACCCTGAATAATAAAGCAGAAGGCCACCACATCAATAGGACATAGACATACAACATGAGTAAATGAGTTCTGGGTGGGCCCAAGCAAGCATTATGTTAAGTTAATCAACAGCTTTCAGTCCACAGGACAGTTCTGGGGCCCCTGACCACTTGGAGAAAGCCCTTGCCCCCTTGCCTTTTCTCACAAAGACTCCAGCTCCTAAAACCCGTTGGTCCAGTGCCTTAGTCTTGTGGCCTGGGTTGTACCTTAACCATAGCACAGACCTCATTTTAGATTGATGTTTTAAAAGTTTTCAGTAACCTTACAGTACACACACAGAGTGAAATACACAAGAAACAATATGTGTGTGTACCTGTGCGTGTTTGTGGGACATGTGGGGGAAAAGAGGAGAAGCAGAGGTAGGTTTATGGTGAAGATGATGAAACTTAAGAGGCAGGGCTCTCTGTTTGCATAAGCACCTTCCAAGGTTCTGCAGTCGGGCCCTGGCAATGCATCTATTTAGTTCTATGTTTTTGTGAAACTGTGGAAGTAAAATAAAAATTCTTCCAATCTCAAGAAGTGAATTTGGAAAGATGCTCTGAATGTTTCAATAAGACAGGTGAGAAATGACTGACACTTGATTTGTACACATGTGAAAGATACATTTTTTAATCCTTAAATTTTTAATTAAAGAACCAAGGGAGAAATAAGAGAAAATTTTGAATACAATCATTGGAATATGGGAAAATGAAATGACTGAATGCATAAGTCAATAGAAATTGTTCAGCTATCAAGCAGCAAATTGTAACAGTTTTTTCAGATTATCTCAGAAGTGATAATTTATAAAAGGAAGAGAAAATTTCAAATAGAAATGATGAACTGGTTCTTGGATTGCTTAACAATTGAATTAATGAAAAAGAGTAAATCAAACTAACACACTGAAAAATTTTTAATTTTTTTTCAGATTTGACATAAATTGCTGACCTTGATGAAGCTGATCTAAAA
Source organism: Neophocaena asiaeorientalis asiaeorientalis (assembly GCF_003031525.2). Classification (NCBI taxonomy): domain Eukaryota; kingdom Metazoa; phylum Chordata; class Mammalia; order Artiodactyla; family Phocoenidae; genus Neophocaena; species Neophocaena asiaeorientalis. The sequence goes on along the minus strand of NW_020175221.1, from coordinate 3,389,383 downwards.
CTCATCTAAGCCAATTGTGACACTATAGTAAGGACATCAGTGACAAACGGCTAAGCCGGTCAAACCAGAAGTATATAAGATTAGTTACCACACACACGCCAAAATGCCCCCACATCTTACAGCTCAAATATGAAAGAAACATATTAAAGATTTCTCCAAATTCGACAGCTTTAGCAATTTATATGACATGTATTACCTAACTTTTCTAAACAATTAATAATTTTAAGAAACAGCTATCCTAAAGAAAAGTCTGAATTATCTCCTAACTTTTCCATAGAAAGCATTTTAACTTACATACACTACTGTACGTAAGACAGAGAACCAACAAGGACCTACTATATAGCACAATATTCTGTGATAACCTGTATGAGAAAAGAATGTGAAAAAGAATTATATGTATATGTATATCTGAATCATTTTGCTGTACACCTGAAACCAACACAACATTGTAAATCAACTATACTCCAATAAGATTTTTAAAAATAGACAATCAAATAATATGAAGCCAAAAGTGTAAGGAAAAGGTACTATAGAATTATGTTGGGCAGTTAATAATACATTATGACTTTTAATACTTTGTGATATATGCTAACTCGAGTTTGTAATTTCTCATGATTTCTTTTCTCATTTTCAGCATCTACTTTGGACCTGATATATAGTATACTAGAAATACTTATTTTTGCTCTTAAAGAGGACATCATTACTGAAGTAGCTTCAGGGCCAGGCCTCTGCTGCCCTCTCCCCTCAAACTTGCATCTGCTCTGTAGAAGAGACTAAAGACTGGAAAGGAGGAGACAGGAACATGCACATAAGGGCCTCTGGAAACCAGAGAAGCCAAGGTCTTAAAGAAAGAGACAGAATTAGAGTCACTTCTCTTAAGAGGGAAAAAGCATTGAAGAATAGCGGAGAGAGGGCTTGGCTCAAAAGGTCATACAATATTTCCTCTCTACGTTCTTTGTTTACTAACATATGGGCAATTGAAGCTCTTTCTATGTTCCACTCCAGACCCAAAGATTATGCTCTCATTCTCCATCTTGGCCAAAAATCTCAGACAGGTGGGAACAAGATTTAATTTCCTTTATCTCAGTAATATTCTAAGTCCCCCAAAGCTTCATTTCACAGACTTGAAGATTTTAACCAAGACTGTTTTCAAGACTTGAAATAAGACTGAATAACCACTCTCCCCTCACACCTTTCCACTCGCACCTTTATGTACTCACCCACACCCATAGCACTTACATGCTCCGCTCTGCTCTCCTAGCAGCCTAGAGAAGGGAATTTTCACTAGAAAACACTGGTGTCAAGCCATACCAAAAGCAGGAAAATAATGGTACATAAAAACAGGCTGGTTTCCAACATGCAGATTCTTTATCCTAATTTAACTTTAGAATCAGAAAGATAATTCTCTCCCAAGTTTAGAAACCTCCATTGTGAAATCAGATTCCTTAAATTTTCCTATTTGGCTTTTTATTCTAATCTTTCCATTGTTATACTTCATAGTTTAATGTGGGCTTTTATTAAAAAATAATATCTTCTTCCTATTGCTCAGGTGAGAAACACAGTCCTATTTAGAGGGGGTGACTCGTTCCAAGCATTGGGGTTTTAGCTTAAAAACCTCTTGAAGATTTCAACTCTCCTGGTCTAATAGGACTAGGTTCCTGAAACCAATTCTGCTTCTTTTATTTCTATAATCATTTCATAACTCCATCTAATAGTAATCTCTTTAACAGGGTCTGCAGGGCTATAATTTCGTATGTGCAGAAATATCTAACAAGGTTCAGGATGGAGGCATATTGCAGGCCACTTGCATCTGCAAGATGTACAGAGAAGGTTTAATCACAGAGTCTGTGTTCTACACCTGCTTAGGAGGGATGCAGAAATTTAAATGCAAGTGCTTCTGTGAGAAAAACTTCAAAAGAGCAAAGAAAAGTCTATGTGATGGGCCTAGAGCCTGACACCATGTCAATCAACAATCTGCCCTTTAAGTTCTGACTCTTTTCCCCTTAGGATTTTGAGCTTTACTTTGGTCTCACTATGAAAATGAAAAGTTTAACATTTTTTCTTAAAAGTAAAATTAGTCAATATAATTTCATGACATTTTTAAAAAATCAGAAGTAACTAGCATTTAGGCCCAGCCAGACTAACCTAATGGAGAATGTACCCTCCTTCCACACCATATAATTTTGTGGATCCAGGTCTTGACTACTAGCCAGTTGTGACGCCTGGCTCTCCTCTTCAACAATGCCCAGCTTCCTCACTCAATGTCCTAAACCAGGGTCTCAATCCTCCTTCCAGAGCATTTATGTCCACGCCAATGCTCTATTCTCTATTTGTTCTTTTCTTTATGTAGGCAATCTTTTCCACACCCAGACACAGAAGAGATGTCTATCTATTCTGCCTGCAAATATTTCTCAAAAGCTGATCATTTTTTTTACTCGCTACATCTACTCTAGACTGGGCCATTGTTCCCCACTGAATTACTGCAATAGCTTTCTCACTAGTCTCGCCACGGATACTCTTGTTTCAATTTCTAATGTAATCTAACAGCACCCACAGTGATCTTTTAAGAAGGTAAGCCTGATTTCACCCCTTTCTTCACTGGTTTCCCATTGCTTAGCCTGGCTTACCTCTGGATGCTGCCTACCTCTTCAGCCTCTCTTGCTCTACGTGAATGCTTACTTTATAGTTCAATTATACTTCCCTTATTTTAATTCTTTAATTATACCATGCTCTGTTTTGCCTCAGCGCCTTTGCACATGCTAAGAAAAAATAAAGCACTTAGGAAAGAACTTCTATAATTTTCAACCACCACATCTACCCACTTACCTGCATCCATCATATAGTCTTTTTCTTATATTACTATGGATAAAGTGTCTTTGCTCTGATGCCAAGGCCAGCCATCCTCTTGTATTCTAGATCCATACCCTCTTAGCTACTTAAAGACATGGACCCAGCAACTTCCTGCATCATCAATTTTTTCCCTCTCTACTATATCATTCCTGCTATGGTCTGAATGTTTATGTCTCCCCCAAATTCATATGTTGAAATTCTAATCACCAAAGGGATACTGTTAGGAGGTGGGGCCTTTGGGAGGTGCTTAGGTCATGAGGGTGAAGCCCTCATGAATGGGATTAGTGCTCTTATAAAAGAGACACACAGAGCTCCCTAGCCCCTTCTACCATATGAGGACACAGTGAGAAGGCACTGGCTATGAACCAGGCAGAGGGCCTTTACCAGAAGACAACTACGCTGGTGCCTTGATCTTGGACTTCTCAGCCTCCAGACTCTTTGATCCTTCTCAAGGGAGAATCTCACTCATTACCCTCACCTCTCCACTGAATCTCCAGGTCACTACTAGTTTATGACATAAAATTATTTTAGAAAGACCATTAGAGCCAATAGTAGAGATAAAGAACAATAAAAGAAAGTCTCTCTAGTTGAGGACATCACATGATTTTTACCCCCATATGCCTCAAACGGCATCACTGTCCCATGACCCCTCCAAGGAAAGTATATTATATTAGAATTTTCTTTTTCTGGAGCATTATTAGAAAAATAAACTCTAGAAGGAAAAAATGCAGATCCTTAAAATTCCTTTTCAGAGGTGTTTACTAAGACCCATATTTTTAATTTTGTAGATGATATATTTCTCTTTCAGGTGTATAGGTCTATGTCATACAAGTGATCTTTTGTTTGCTTGTGCTTACAAAATGCTGCCATGGGGATAATTTAAATGCAAATTAGAAGTCATCCAAAGACAACTTTATTTTATTGTTGTGATGTGAGGCTAATTGAAGTAGCCATTTTCCAGGATAAAAATGTCCTTTAAATAAGGGAAGTGGTACAGATGTTTCAACAGATGCTAACTTTATTTTTTGCAAATGTCATCCGATTTTGTTTTTCTCATCAATAAATAGACTCTAATAGGGTATTTTACAAAGTCATTTTTCTAAAAATAATAGTTCTCAAATCGTTAAAGCAATAATGTGTGGCAGTTTAATAACAGATCTTGGTGCTATGTGACAACGCATTAGTTTGAACGGGCAAGGGTTTTAGCTAATGGTGCTAATTTTTAACAATGAAATCTAACTGACTTTAGGTGACCATTGTTAACAAAGACTTTTCCCCACGTTTAAGATATTACTAGGAGAGATCTTTTGTATTTGTTAAAGGTGCATTAACTCTTTCAGGCCAACAAGGCCGAGACCATCTTGCAATGAAGATATAATTTCCTAATTGGTAAATCAGGCTCCAGGTTGGGGTGGAGGGCAAGATCTTTATGGAGAGTCACCCCTGAGTTTTCTCAGGATCTCAAATGCCCGGGAACCCTTATCACCTCTGGTCTCTTTCATTCCAGGTAAGGGTTACTTTAGCATAATAATCTGAAGGTCATGTCTGAATATGCCAGATAATTGTAGACCTCAGCAGGGACTTCTTTAGAAACAGGGGAGTAACTTCAGGCAGATATCAGAGAAAGTTCAGATGATCTCAAAGGGAGAATGCTAATGCCAAACCTTTTTCAAAACTATTCCAACTGCATTTTTTGTTAAGCAACCAGATTTTTCTCAGCTGTAAGAAATAGTGCTGGATATGCAATTAATACTCTGAAGAATTCAGAAAATTCAAATACCCACACATTTCTCCTCACAATTCCACCGTTAACATTGAAACAAGCCATTAAGTTAATTAAAATGACTCCCATCTCATGAAGAATGGCCTCATTAGACACTTTCCATTTGACTAAAGTAGATATCCTGCAGATAAATATTAATCTAGGAGAGAAAGTGGGAGAACAATACAAATCCTGAAGCACAGAATTACAATTGAGGTTTAAAAGCTGTGAATATAATTAAGATAGTACATAAAGGTAGAGAGGGACCAAGAAGGAAAGGAGTACCTTGTACTATTGAGATAACATGCCTGTGTCCTCTCTGCCAGGAGTTGACCCTGCAGACTGAAGATAAGGTTTTGGAAATGATCTGTCTCTGAAGTACTTCTGAAGGAGATCACACACAAGCGTGTGCATGTGTGCACACACACACACTACGAAAAAGATAAACGACTTCGAAAAGACAAGGACACCTGTAAAAAAAAGTTTAAGCAACAGTTTCTCCTCTTATTTCCTCACCGTTATTTTCAAAGAATATATCGGGAACAAGCCTGATAAATTTAGCGCTACATGTAAGGAAGAATTAGAGAGAAGTATGTTCCCATGTTCAAAGGGAAGCCTTTCTCAGCGGACTAACAGCAACCAGAGTTCATTTTCCTTCAGGGAGAACTTCTTTTTAAAAAGAGATACAGAGACACAGAGAGAGAGAGACAGGAATTAAAATAAATTAGTACTTATAGCAGAAGAATATTCTCCAGAGAGAAAAGACATGCAGTTTGTAATTTCATGCACTTAATTAATTGCAGTGCAAACCACTCTCATTAGGAGTCCATTTTAAGCCTACCAGCTTGAACAGTCAAAAGGGAGTAATTCCAGTGAAGCCCTGTCCTTGTCTTCTTATTGAGAGCTTCACAAACTTTGCCGGGGACAAAGAGACTCTTCTCAAGACACTCTTCTCTCTACTACCCTTTTATGTAACCCTTTTTTTGTTACCCTTTTATGTAAAAGGAATGCGCTGAAATGAAAACTCAATTTTCCCCTTTGGTTCCTCCCTACTAACTTTTACTACTGATTTTACAGTTAAAGTAAAGGAAAAGTCACAGCACCTCCTGTACTTTGGTTTCAAGAGCAGTGAAGCTTCATAATACATTTATTAAGGGCTGTGTACCTCTCAGGGGTCTGGGTAGCAAATAATAGAAATCAACACTGATGCACTTAAGCAGGAAAAGGAATTTATCAAAAGAATTCATCAAAAGAATATAAGAGGGCTTCCCTGGTGGCACAGTAGTTGAGAATCTGCCTGCTAATGCAGGGGACACGGGTTCGAGCCCTGGTCTGGGAAGATCCCACATGCCACGGAGCAACTAAGCCCGTGCGCCACAACTACTGAGCCTGCACTCTAGAGCCTGTGCTCCGCAACAAGAGGCCGCGATAATGAGAGGCCCGCGCACCGCGATGAAGAGTGGCCCCCGCTTGCCACAACTAGAGAAAGCCCTCGCACAGAAATGAAGATGCAACACAGCCAAAAATAAATTAATTAATTAATAAAATCCTCCCCCCCAACATCTTCTTAAAAAAAAAAAAAAAAGAATATAAGAAGCAGACGAGCTGGATCCATTGGAAACAAGGAGTAGCCAGGAGGCCAGGAGGAAACCACACGATCAGTCTGCCTAGGATGCTGCTGCTCACCAGCTGGGCACCATCAGCCCTGGTCACAGTGTCAGCAGCCACAACCTCCATGCCACTAACATTTAGTGGTGGCACATGTGATGGCGGGTCTGAGCCACCCTCTCAAGATTCAAAGTCCTGGCTGGGAGTATCAGATTTACCATACTGAGCTCTAACTGCTTCAGAGAGGTGCGCAGAGGGGATATCTGTCCCCTCTAGCTTCCCAGGTGGAAGGCTGGGCTCTCTTTCCTACCACACTGAGACCCCTTCAAAACAGAAGATGCCAACCAACCAAACCAGTTTTCCACTCTAGGATCTTACCTTCCTTGAGCTCTCATCCCTTGACTATCCCCAGGGTTATATTCTCAAACAATGAGGTCACAATAGTATAAATTTAAAAAGAGGGTACACAGCACCTGCCTTTTTGCAATGTCTGGCTGAATGAGTATCAAGCCTAGTATCTTAGTCCATTAAGGCTGCTGTAACAGAATACCTTAAACTGGGTGGCTTATACACAGTAGAAATTCATTTCTCACAGTTCTCAACTCTGCGAAGTCCAAGGTCAAGGGCTGGCAGATTTAGTATCTGGTTAATGCCCACCTCCTGGTTCATAGATGGCCTTTTCACTGTGGCTAGGAGTGAAGGATCTCTGGGGTCTCTTTATAAGGGAACTAATCCTGTTCATGAGTCCTCCTCCCTCATGACCAATCACCTCCCAAAGGCCCCCCTTCCTAATACTATCCCCCCACTTGGCGGTTAGGATTTCAACATATGAATTTGGGGGTACATAAATATTCAGACCATAGGTCCTAGGCTCACTCATAACCAAGGCGGTAAGAACTAAAACCAAAATACTTTCCTGTCCCAGCACTAAACAATTATGGGTCAAAGCTTAAGTGCCTGCTTTAGTGCCAAACAAATCCTGGGACCAAGCAAAAATAACTTAGGTACTAGCTCCATGGAATGCTTGCTCTTAAACTGTAAGACTGTAAACCAACTAAAAGTTTACTTCTCAAAACTAACAGTTTGCTCATGAAACCTCTTTATGACCCTCACCTCATTTTAAGACCCCATTAATCCAAAGCTACTAGGACCTTAAATTCTTCTCAATTCCAACCATTTTCCACCTAACAAGACCAGGCTATAAAACTCTATAAATATCCTTTCTGTACTTCTCCCTTCTAAAATATTTCTAAGTTTAAGGGCAGTGTTCTCCTTTATTTCAGTGAGACTAATAAGTTTGGCTTGATCAATATGTTCTGCTGGTGATCTTTTTGGGGAGTCTGCTGCCTGCAGAGCCTGGTTACACAAAATGATCAGGACAACTCGAAAAGTCCAAGTATTCCTCCCCTCATATTTGCCAAAGATTCCTGTTGACTTACATGTGAAAAACAAAATACCATGAATTTTATTTTTATCTCTTCAAAAATATACTCCCAGCACTTGACACAGTGTCTATCATATACTAAAGCTCTATAGATGCTTGGATGAATGCAATTGCAGATAAATCACAAATACAATTTTAATGTAATTTACTGATTGGACAAACACATATTTTCATTACTAGGAATTAAGAGGGAAAAAACCCACAATCCTGTTATTCAAAAATATCTAATTATTTTCATATTGCTTTCCAGTTCTTAGACACATGCAGGCATATATTTTGCAGTCTGTAATTTAAACATGGAGATGTACTTATATATTTTTCTTTTCTTCCCAAAAGTTCCCAAGGTCTTCCATGTTACCATATAGTTATCATAACGATCATCTTAATGACTAGATAATGGTCCATGAATGTGAATTTTCATTATTATGCATTCACTGTTTTGCCACTGCAAAGGATATCTTTCACTTATAGGGCAGTTTTATAGAAACACACCTAAAATCATTTGCCCTAACCTCAGCTTTGCCAGTGGACACTGAACACAATATGCCAGAAATTAAAAACCAAAATAAGAAGGTAAAGATTCTATGTAGTCTTTATTTGTTGTAAAGAACCAACAACAATCTGAAAAATCAATCAACCTTTACATTTCTTTTAAGACAAATGAAGCCCTCTCTATGTGGGTATCTTTGGAGTAGAATTAATATCCTTTGCTAAGGCATTTATGACATACTCCACAGTTGCTAGTCACAGATACTACTTCAGGTGGTGAGGATTAAAACAAACAAAAATGACCCATAGGAGAGACCAGAATAAAAAAACTGTGTTCGCAGAGGCATTATATCAAGGTTTTTAGTCCCAGGATTTAACCGTGCAACTCTTATCATATAGTTTTGAATTAAAATTAACAGGACTTTATAAGATAAAGTCCGCAAGTAATACATTACACCCAAGTTAAGAGAAAACCACATGCATGTGCCTTTGTGTTCTTTCAGTAGAGTCACATTAGTAGTCTCATTTACAGAAGAAAGTTTTCTACAAATAGAATTTGTCCACATAAAATTCACTTTCATTCTAGATTTTGCTGCTACAACTGGCAGCAGGATGAACTGGAATAGTATTTGAAACCCAGAAATAGTATTTAAGAATATTTAAGAAAGTAGAGTTGTTTCAGACAATGATCATTGCTCAGGAAGGAAACTCTCAAAAGAAAAACCCAAACGCTAAATAACACCTAAGTTGTTATTATAGCTGGCAAAATAGCGTTGAATATTTAAAAAAACAACAGTTGAAAATAAAATAATACTCTGACTAAAAAGATAATACACATGAAAAAATCAGATCCTTCCCCATATTCCACAGACTGTAATAAATCTAGGACACAGCTGAGTAGCTTGAGAGATGCAAAATTTCCCACACCAGAAGTTGCTGCTGTTTCCAACAGATGATGAAAGTACTAGGAACCAAAGGCTACCATTGTAGACCTACTTATCTGGACTAGACTAATCCCTGTGGGCTTTGTAAAAGACTTACTTATTAGGCTACACTTCTGCCTCCCTAAATCTGTCAGAGGACAGCTGGACCAATTCTTGAAAATGTTTTGAAATTCAGCTCTAATTCAGAGAACTACCTGAGATAGATAATTTCTCCTCTGTTCCTTATCTGTCTATTGCTCTATGATTTCTCTTTTCTGTCCAAAGCCCCTCTCTGTTCTTCCAAATTTCTTAGTTAGGTCTTCTGGAACCCTTTTTTTCCTGTGGTAAACAGACTGTCCTTCATCCTCACCTCCCCTCTGAAGAGTCACCCACATCCTACCTTCCTTCAAACATGGCCCTTTGCTGAGGACATTACGGCCCTGCAGTGAGCTGGAGGGGAGGCTGCTCTTGTTCTCAGTGCCCTGACCCTCTTCCTGAGATGGGGTTGGGACTCTCCTAATTACTCACATTAACTTACTGGGCATTACTCCTCTGTCCTCTTGCAAAACCTTTCCTTTTGCATCGATGCCAATCAACTCTACTTCATCACTGACTTCTGCCAGTCTCCCTGGTCTCTATGTCTCATTTATTGAAAGCTGTCCACCTTTTTAGCAATTTCACATCTTGATCCCTGCTGCTATTCTGTGTGACTTCAGTGTTGTTGTGGAAGGGTTACTTCATGCCCAGATCTCTCAATTCTTCAACTACTTCTTTCCCACTGCAGTCATTCTCTTCCCTGGACACCCGCTAACATCTTGAAAACCACCTTAAATGACCTAACTTAAATCAGAAGGCCCAAACATCCTATCCTTCAAATATAACCTCCTAACTTTTCAGCTTGTTCAGTTATTCTAATCTCACCGCTTTGACATCATAGAGCCCGCTAGAGATCTCAACCCTGTCTATATCTGTACCTTCTTACATTCACTCAGTTCCATACTCAGCTTAGGTGCCATGATTCATCACTTCTTTCACTATCTTTCCAAACTCTCAAATCCCTTTCCTAGTTTTTCTTACCTTGCAACCCCACTTTCCAATTTTGAATCAACTGAACTATTTGCTTTCTCAGTGCCTATACCTTGGGTGCTCAGCACTCCTGGAGAATATTCCAAACCCTCACATATCAGTTACCTGAAAAATTAATGATAATGATTATCAACCATACCTACAACATGGCCTATTGGTCTAGCCACGCTAAACAGTTTTAGTTATCTGAATGCATACATCCCGCTTTCTTTTGTCATTGGACTTTGCTGTTCTCTCTGCCTGATACCATCTCCTTTAGGTCTCAGCTTAGGTGTCAGTTCCTCATAAGCCTATGCTAACTTGCTCCCCTATTATCCTGCATTACTCTGCATGTCCTCAGTCCTATATGTGCATTATACCTAACAAATGGGATTGTAGTTGTCTGTTTTCTTGTTTGTGTGCCCAGATGAATTCTAAACTCTATGAAAGAAGAGACTTGTGTTGGTCTTGGTGAGCCTCCCATCTCCAGTTCATAGCTCAGTGTGTAGAAAAAATAGACACTTGTTAATGGTTGAATGCATGTGTACATGAATACATAAATACATAACTGATACATGATGGAGTAGATGAACATTTTCACCAATATAACATGCAGTTATTCTTTTTTATTTATAAAATTTAACTTGATTTTCTAATATGTGTGGAAACATACAACTTTTAAGAAATAAAGTTAATCTCAATTAAATAATATTGGAGAAATAAGAAGGCCAGAGTCACATGTTAACAGGGGCACAGAACAGTTAGTGGAGGAGGAAAGAAAGAGAACACTCCTAAAATATATGACTAAAAAATGGAAAAGGTCCAGAGAGTCAATGGTAAAGCATATTTGTGTATTCTAAAATGTATATTCTAAATCTTATTTGTATATTTTAAATTATATATTTTAAGTTTATTATTTATGTATACTAAAGTTTTGAGTTTCTATGTATAGGTTCCATACAATGAGGTGTTTGTGTGTGTGTGTGTATTTATTATGGCATTAAGCATTAGTCACATTTTTTTAGGAATCACGTTGGAATAAAAATCAGAACACCCTGAGGTAAATCCCATTTGGAAATGCAGGCAAAGGTCTCACCTTTCCCAGGCTCAGAGCCACCAACTTTAGGGTAAATGATGCTAATCCATCAAATAAAGTCAATCCAGATATGTTAAATAAACGACATCAAACAACTAAATGGCATACTATTTTGATTGAATTCCACAGATGTGGAATAGGTCTAACAATGCTTAGCTCCACTTAATTCCTTTTAAGTGGATAAAAGGTTCTAAATGAGTGAGATAAATTGGTATAGTAAATAACACCTAAATCCTAAGCTGTTAGAAAGAATTCTAACCAATTAGCCAGGATTTTCAGCAAAACCAACAATAACAAAAAAGTGTGTTTAACACAAGAGGTCATGTAGTTTTCTCATAGTTCTTTTTCTGTATACAATTTTATTTTAAAGAAATCTTTTTTCCATTTTGTGGTGCTCATTTGTAAGGGGAAAGAGTTTGCTAACTTCATCTTTTCCTGAATTTCAGCTGAATGCATTTTTCTTGTTTTATTCTTCTTGAACTGATACACTTTGTCCAATATTAAGTGTAAATTAATGCATACATTTATGGAGCACCTAACAATTAAACAAAGGCCATTCAATCAGAGTGCTTTCACCTACTTTCTTTCCCCACAAACATGATATTGCAAGACAGAAGAACATGACTTTGAAAGAACTGGAAACTCTCCCCAAACACTTCAGTGATTATATAAGGATGGTCAAACAGGGTAGTGTTTGTGGAAAGGCAGCTATCTGAGGAGCTGAAAAATGATGATTCTCAGGTGGAAATAATTAAAGTGTTTTTATTCAGCTCTGCACTCTGCCTGCCACAGTATCGTGTTTTTCAATCACTTTTCATGGTAAATTAAATGCTTCACCAGGTTCATTTTTAGAAAATATGGGATCTCTAACCAATCTATACTATCAAACAAGTAAAGTTGAAATAGAAAAGTTTGAAAACAGGGACCAGGTGCTCTGGTGTGATAAACGCACAAGTCACCACTCCGTTTAGTGCTTTTATGAACATGGGAGCCTGGTGAGATAGAAATCTGTGATTACAAAAGTAAACTCTCCCCAGTACATGTTACTTTACTGACATACAAATAGAGATCAAAATACTGTGGTATGGTATCAGTCCATTTGAGTAACCTTAATTAGGATGCAAGAGAGTACTATGAGAATGAAAAGGCACTACAGTAGTCTGAAAAAGAAATGAGAGTTTGATAATTAACGTATTCTTTATTTTAACCAAATTACCATTTATTGGAAATCTTTTTCATTCATTGGAAATATTTTTACTTTCTGGAAGTTTAGGGCGTGACAGTTACAATAAAACACTCAGAGTTTCTGTGATATGTGAGGGAAAACTGTCAGCATTATTTAGTTGTTTATCTTAGATTAGATTCAAGATGTCATTTACCAAGATATTATATAGCAAAGTGTTCCATCACTCTTAGAGTCTATGTTAATCTTGAAACTCAAAAGTTTCAAAGCAAAGTAAAACTTGATTCAATTAAATAAGAGTAAATGCTATAGAAATGAGTCTTGTGATATTCTGTGGATATTCCGAGAAGTTTTGACAAACACTATACAAATAAATTGCATTTAAAAAAATCAAAGACAAAGGAATCCAGTTGTCTTATTATTTTTTTTATATAGCATGTATCTTTATGATTATTGCAAACATTGCCTACTTATTACTCTGCAATGATTACTTTTAAAACCAAATCCAGCTCAAGAACGCCGTATTTCTGAAAGAATATTTTATAATCACAGTCATGTGTGCTCATTTTCAATTTTAGAAATCTTTGCCTACTGGGTTATAGATCTACCACATCGCTTTCAGCCAGAACTTATCAGATAAATATCTGGAAACTTGAGCACATATCCAATATGAAGGTGCAAGTCTCATGGGTTCACCATGAAATATAACTCTTTAGCTTCATAAATCCTTATATCCACAATACTTCAAATCTGAAATGCCCACTGTCAATGCCTTCTTAAGTTAAAAGGATGAAATTTGAAAAATCAAATGTCTGTTTTAACCAAGCTTCTGTTTCTCTTCATTTTATTTTGTATGGATTTTGATTCAGTAACAAAATGTTGAAAATTAGCTTTTTTATGTTCACACTAAGGCACTGTGTGTACTCAAAAACATTAGATGATGGGCAGCTGATCAAAGAATCCAAAGTCTAACTGGCATCTGGGACCAGCTCCTCTGTGAATGGCACATAACTCAAGGAAATATTTCTGGAAGATCCTTATAATATGAAGCCTTATTTGACTAAAGTAATCCTTCCTCCTATGTTGGGGAGTTGATTTTTGCCCCCAAGTGACCATTTCTTCCTTTAACTTCTTTTCATTTTCTTTTTTTCATAGGACATAGTAATACAAATGCACACAGTGTACTTCTCCAGACAGGTAATGGGGCACTAGTGATGAGAAAGTGTTTGTAATATTCTCCACCCACATGTATCCCTGAATATACATCCATCCAGAGGTGTGTCATCCTGTCACAAGGGGACAACTTACTCCTTGGCTTTTATTTTATTATAGCTGATGCAGCAGTAAAACACAGGTAGAAAGATTTAGCACTATCTCTAAAACACAGGTAGCACTATCTCCTGTTACCCTCCCTCTGCTGCCACAATCTCCTACTTGTGTGCAAGAAGCGATCCATGTGTGGCAAGCTAAACCCTCCTCAGAGTATCTGGGGGGTCCATGGATTACCCAGGGAAAGTAAGCCAGTGCCAGAGTTGACGCCAAGGGGAGCTCCTAATTCCTCCAGAGAATTCTGACCAGGTAACTATGTTGAAGTCAGCAAGGGTTATTATAGAAGTGAAACAAGGAGGAAGTAAGGAATGAAGAGGACTTCTGATCTCATTCCAAACATAATTGAATAATCTTTGAAAGCAGGGCATGTCTGTGGACTGATGCCAAAAGCAAGACCTAGACTTCTTAACACAAATGTGACAGGTCCATAACAATCTTAACTTTCTGAACCAGGAACAAATTTCTGGTTGCCTCCTAAATCTGCTAGAACACCCATCTTTACCCCAAGAGTTATTAATAGAGGATCTCTGAGGCCAATTCTAACAAGGAAACTGATAAAAACAAACAGGATTTGCTCCAATATTTTTGCAAATAAGTGTAGCAGTAGCAGTAGTGGTTATACAGTAAGTAGCTATAACATGCCAAAAGAGTACCAAGTATTTTATCTTCACAATAAAACCATGAGGGAGGTACTCTCATTATTTTTATTTTTGCCCTTTAGAAATTAGAAACTTGGAGTGGTAAGGAACTTTCCCAAAGTCAGATAGCTCATAAGTGGTGATGCACGCAAGACTCAAATTCAGACCACCTTATCTGGAGTCCCCACTCTAAACCACTTACTACTCTGCCACTGTCTACCATGATATTGTCTTTTCATTCTCAACTTTTCTGTCTGCCCCCTTAATGCTTGGATGTCCTATTTGCCACCATTCAATATTCAAGGGATCAACTGTTCTTTTCTCTCAGGACAATTACCCTGCAGGTTAAGTGTCATCCTTGTTACCTGCTTTGCCCTTAGCAAGCTGCCTCCATTTCCCCCTTTCCATTTTCTTCTCCACCCTGCAAACTTCACTCTTGTCCTTTTCACTGTTTTTCCCTGTTATCTGCCCATCCTCATTTCTCTTTTCTCCAGCCTAATTCCACTGCCATCTCACTTATCCTTGTTTCCCTGACTGTTCACTGTGACACTTTTCCCTACACACACACATTTCAGAGGTTCTTAATATTACCACCATATTAAAAGTAAACAGAAAATAAAATTCAAGCCATGATGTGAGAGAAAATATTCATTTACAATACAAACAAAAGACTCATGTTTAGAATACAGAAACACCCCCCAGAAATCAATAAGTTAAAAAAAACTGGATAAATATTTAAATAGGCATAGCACAAAAGAAGATATACAGATAGCCAATAAGCATATTAGAAGGTAAACAATATTTCTACTCATCAGAGTAATGTAAATTAAAACCATAGTAAGATACTGCTACACATTCTCTAGAATGGCTAAAATGAAAGGACTGAGAATACTAAGTGTTGATAAGGATGCAGAACAACTGGAACTTCCATGCATTGCTAGTGGGAGGATAAAATAGTACATCACTTTGTAAAATTGTTGGACAGTAGTAAAAATAAATATATGCTTACCTACAACTCAGAAATTGTAGCCCCAGGAATATAACCAAGAGAAATAATTGCATATGTCCACAAAAAGACTTGTATAAAACTGTGCGTAGCAACTTTATTCATAATAGTTCCAAACTAGAAATACCCCAAATGGCCACCAATGAAAGCGCATAGATAAATTATGTTATATTCATACAATGGAATACTACACCACAATAAAAAAGAACAAACTATTGATACATACACCAACACTATAAATATCAAAAAACATTTTGAGTGATAGAAGCCATACACAAAGAGTATTTACTATATGATCCCATTTATATGATGTCTAAGAAGAGGGGAAACTAATCTTTAGTGACAGAAGATAGGAAATTACATGGTGATTACATGAGTATACAAATATATAAAATTTATCCAGATGCATACTTAAGATTTATGTATTTTACTGCATGTAAATTATACATATATAAAAAGTTTTTAAGAAAGTAAATGGATAGAAAACTGTTTAGGATAGAAATATAGAAACCTATGACATTCCAAGTTCTTGCCAAGTTCATAACATTTCAAGACATTAATAGATGTCTCTCTTACTTCAGTAAGAGTCAATAAACAGCCACGAAGCCTGTGTCATCCTATCCTATCCTATATGGAAAACTAACTGGTGGGTGAATTCAAGGTTCTGGGCATCCCGGGCCTTACAATTCTGTTTTGTGATCACTGAAAGTTTCAAAATGTTGCTAAATCACAACACACACAAGCTAACACCTTAGGCATACTCAAAGAGAATTGTTAAATAGTGGACATTTGAACACATTCATATTGCCTGGTTAAAACAAATCCAAGTAGAATTGTGAAAGTATTAATTTTAAAAAGTCCTCTGGAACTCAGGCTCTTGACCCAGGCACTTCATGAGGAAGTTAATAGCTGCCATACATAACATTCATTTTTGCCCACCAACATTCCCTTAAGAAACCACATCATGGCTTTCTAAAGGGGTAGCACAAGTCTCTAGACTCACTGTGTAATACTCAACAGAGCAAGTGTCTGATGTGCTGATATCCCAGAAGAAAGAGCAAAAATAAATAAATAAATCCAAAGGGCATAAAAGTCTTCTTTCTCATCAGAGATTCACAATTGCCAACTAACCTTTAATGATGGGAAACGGGGCTGTAGAAAACCTAGCTAAAATAGTCTAAATTACCCATTAGCCCTTTCTGATAGCTGTGAAGGAACCTTGTATTCTTGGTTAACTGGAATAGCTACGGAATGTCATCCCTAACTTTACCATTTGCTTACCTTCCAAAGCTTAGATAGTCCAGAAAATTACACTTCTGATTTTTACATTTCTCAGATACTCAGTTGACAGATATATATTTTTTAGACCAAATGATCAATTATTTATTCACTTGATTCATTATTTCTTTCTTTCTTTTTTTTTTTACATCCTTATTGGAGTATAATTGCTTTACAATGTTGCGTTATTTTCTGCTGTACAACAAGGTGAATCAGCTGTATATCCCCTCCCTCTTAAGCCCCCCTCCCAACCTCCCTATCCCACCCCTCTAGGTCATCACAAAGCACTGAGCTGATCTTCCTGTTCTATACAGCAGCTTCCCACTAGCTATCTATTTTACAGTTGGTAGTGTATATATGTACTTCTGATTTTTACATTTCTCAGATACTCAGTTGACAGATATATATTTTTTAGACCAAATGATCAATTATTTATTCACTTGATTCATTATTTCTTTCTTTTTTTTTTTTTTTACATCCTTATTGGAGTATAATTGCTTTACAATGTTGTGTTATTTTCTGCTGTACAACAAGGTGAATCAGCTATATATCCCCTCCCTCTTAAGCCCCCCTCCCAACCTCCCTATCCCACCCCTCTAGGTCATCACAAAGCACTGAGCTGATCTTCCTGTTCTATACAGCAGCTTCCCACTAGCTATCTATTTTACAGTTGGTAGTGTATATATGTCAATGCTACTCTCTCACTTTGTCCCAACCTCTCATTCTCTATGTCTGCGTCTCTATTCCTGCCCTGCCACTAGGTTATTTTTGCTTCAAAAGATAATAGGAATCCCTTTAGGACATCCTTAGTCTTTGTTTCTGCCACTCTCATCCATGGTTTCTCCTGGCTGCCTTCTGATACAGACAAGTCACTCTTGTTTCATCTCTCTAAAAGACAAATTCTTTCCTCCAAGATATTGAATAAATTTGTAAATGGTAAGCACTGTTTTGCTTATACTTGAGTCTTAGATCCTTGATTAAAAAGGAAACAAACTCTGAACCAAGTTAAGTACTATCATACAGACAATTCTGAACCTCTAAGTTCTTTGGCACTTAGAGGCTATTTGCTTTTAGCAACACATTCAAATTTAATTAAATAAGCTTAGCTTTTACATGAGATTTTTAATTATATGCATTGCCTAACTACACAGAGGCATATTAAATATACTGCATCAGTTTCTTCTAAGGGCACATGATATAACACCAGCTTTGAAAAAGAAATCATGTTTAGCCACCAAATTTTTTGAGGTACCAAAGTGAATTGAATACAACACAGGCTTAAATTAATTCATTTTAATTTTAATTATAACTATAATCCCTTCTTCCTCAAAGGTAGAGAAAGCAAGATAATGATTGTAAGATAAACCTGCTGTGCAGAAAAGCGTTTATACTAGGCCTGCAACTGTTATCATTAGAAAAGCCTGTTGGAAAGGTGAGCCCTTAGCTGGCATCTGTGAACTTGGATTTCAGGAGGGTTCCCACCATTCCCTAACTGGTAAGAGTGTCCAACTGCCTAAACTGGTTGTGTAAAAAATGTGGTTTATGCTGAACAACTGATTTCCTTCTGGGAATCTGGAATTTAGGCACATGCTACGAAGAGGGTGCCCCAGTGACCACCCCCCAATAAAAATTCTGGGCACTGAATCTATCTTTTATTATTTTTTTTTTATTGTGGTAAGAACATTTAACATGAGATCTACTCTCCTTACCAAATTTTAAGTGCATAATACAGTCTTTTCAACTATAGCCACAATGCTGTACAGCAGATCTCGGGAGCTTATTCATTTTGTAATTGAAACTATATGCCCATTGAATAGCAATTCCCCATTTCCCCTACCCCCAGCCCCTGGCAACCTCCACTCTACTCTGTTTCTATAAGTTTGACTCTTAAATACCTCATACACACACTGAGTTTTTAATAGGCTTCCCTGGTAGAAGACTTCCCTGGTGAACACACTTCACATGTGTTGTCACAACTCATTACTGGAGGAATTAAGTGCATCCTGTCTGACTCTACTGGGAGAAGGAACTCTTGGATGCTTGTATCTGGTTTCTTCCAGATTTTACCCCATGTGCCTTTCTCTTCGCTGATTTTGCTTTGCATTCTTTTTCTGTAATAAATCCCAGTCACAAATACAACTATTTACTGAATTCTGGGCTCTCCTAGCAAATTAATCAACATAGGGGTGGAATTGGTGACCTCTGACACACCTGGCAGTGAATCCTGTTCTCTACACAGATGAAGTGGTGTTGACGCCGACGAGGGGAAATTGGATTTCTGAGACAGTATTTTTCAAAGCATGCTCAAACTGCCATATAAAAGTCCCACCTGATTTAGTGTGTCTGATCAACAAGTGTACAGTCTTATTTATATACATGGTTCATCCCAAGGGAAAAAAAAAAAACCAAACCAAACACATCACATACGTAATTCCTCTTTCCATCGCTTCAAAGTAAGAATTTGTTGTCTTCTTATTTACCTAGTAGTGGTTTCCTCATAACTTTTAACTGGTCTTTAACAATTCAAACAGCTAAATTCAATATCTTAGATGACAGTTACTGCTGAAATTTTTTCTGACCACAACTTTTAGGAAAATCCAAAAGATACCTCTCTAGACATACATGCCTTGAACTTGGCAGAGAATGAGGGAGCATCACATTTTCAGCATAACAAATTGCTCTGTTCTTGTAATCCTAGTAAATGCTCAAGAGACTATGTTCCACTGGTTTCCTCCTCTCTTCTTAAAATGCAGCTGAGCTGCCCAAAAAAACAAATAACAGATGTGCCCACTATCCTCACTTTCTTTGACAATATTTTATCTGGTGAATCGCTATTAAAGAGTAAAAACTCCATTGTAAACAGTAGAAAAAGAATAAAAACATAAATACTCTGCAAAGTAGGAACTAGAAATATTACATTTGTAATTGGAGGCCTCATTGCATCTGATTCTTCTATACATACTAATGCAGAATAAAAGTGCCTTGTGCTGGGAACTGAAACAGTATTCTGGTAAGCAACACCTGAAAATGTCAAAGGCCAAATTACTAGGCTCATGACTATAACTGCATATTTCCTTTAATTCTAATTATAGTACAATCTATTCTTGATTCCAAATTTGCTTTGCATCGATAAACATTGCCTACCATTTCCAGATATGTATGCCTACATGGTAATTTGTCCATTAGTTCTCATTTGTTAAGAAATTTTCTATTAAATTACCTATGACCAATATCAATTTCCAAGTCCAAGTCCCCTTCTTCAGATACTCATTATCATTCATCAATACCTTTTCAAGTCCTCTTTGTAAAATAATTTCACTAAAACGTCTCCTCCTGCAGAGATTGCAACATTACCTCAGAAAAAAAAATCACCCTTCTTTCTTTTGGCTCTAGAAACCCCATTTTCCTTCCGCTCAAATCAAGCAATGAGCCACAAAACTCAAAAGATCACAGATAACCATCACCATCTAAAATACAAAATGGGGAAATGTCACCAAGGTCACTCACCCACTGGAGTCTGCGGAAGTGATAGCAATCAGGGGTAGAATCTTCAGGGGGAGGCTGGTTGGCCTTTGAGTGTTCTCCGATTCACTTTTCAAGTCAGCTTGTTCCAACTGTCTGAAGGCAAGAGGGGGAAGCTGGACACTGCGGCAAGAAAGTCTCCGTACAAGATAGGGTTCCATTCCTCGCAAAGGGTCTTCCTCTTCATTAGTGGAATGCAGTGTTTCCTCAGAGGCCTAAGACAAAAGTTCAAGAAAGTTCAGTAATCAACAAAAGTCCCATGATTTATCATTACATGACGGCTTTACACTTTTGGAGAAAGAAATTGAGGGAAAATTATACGTGAAAAATGCTAACTAGAAAGCAATGATATTAACAGAAAAATATTTGGTGAAAAGACTACAACTAATAACTGAAATCTAGAGTTATTTTAAAAATAGTAAAGTTGTTCACCAGTATATTCAGATATGGCTTGGTTGTTAACAATTAACTGACATTTCCAATAATCTTAGAATTTATGAGTTTTGTGCATGAATTCTATGAAATCAAGGGTAAATCAAAACATTTTTCTACCAAATATGAAATGAATTGTGGAAATTTCATATATATATGTGTATGTATATATATATATATATATATATATATATATATATATCTTGACATATTACATACCCATAAATACATGAAGAAAGAGGAAGAAAATGAGTCCTTTTTTTTCTTCATAATTAGGACCATATTTGTAACATATTTTCATATGTCACATGTTACTCAGATATTCTTTACAAAGTTTTATGATAAGACTTTGTGAGGGGAATGAAAAAAAAGACATGAACATCTGAGTACCAAGTAGAAATATATTTAAATCACAGCTGAATTTTGCAAATAGAAAATTTAATATTTTGACTCTAGTTGAAAAAATATACTGCTACATAAGTAATAATTATTTCCAAGTGGTTGGAAAGTCTAGTCTGGCAACGTTTATTATATCCATATACACAGAATGATAGAGCCACCAAATGTTATCAGATAACACAATGAGTTTTAGAATCCTTGCATTGCCACTTTGCCAGTTGTGTTTGTAGAGTGTTGCTTAATCTAAGTTTTCTGTTTCTTTACCATAAAAATGGAAATAGATCCATCGTCTCTGCAGCACACATTTGTTGGCCAAACCTTTGCTTTTCTATCTCCGTGTGAGTGGCCTTTCTCCCCTCTGAAGTCCCAAACCACTATCCTCCACACCCTGTTTGTTCTTTAGGAGCCAAAGGTGGTGTTTAAGGGAGGGCTTCGGTGAGTGACTCTGTTCTTTGGGTGGGTGGCCAGGCAGGGTCTCTCCCATGGACCAGTGTGTAGGGGAGCAGAATTGGCCACCCTCAATTGTGTCTCTTTGGCATATTGTTTGAAGTGGTTATCTCCTGAGACATGGAAAGGAAGGGCTCTGGAAACTAAGTAGGAGTTGCCCTTTCCTAAAAAACCTTTCCATAGGTAAGGGTGACTCCCTGTCAGGATGGAGGATGACCCACCCATTCCACCTCCCCCCAAACACACAAAAATGGAAATAATATTTACCCACAAGAATTAAATGAGATCATGAATGTAATGTGCATAGCTCATTACCTGTTATGTGATAAGCAGTCATGGCAATTTCCTTTCCTTCTGAGTTGTACAAGTGAAGAAACTAGCCCAGAGAGGCAAAGTACTTTCTCTAAAATTAGCCTGTTGGCTATAAGTTAAAAGTGCATTGACTTTGCAGAGTCCAGACCTAGTTTAGAACCTTTGTTGTACTTCTTACTATACTACCATCTTTGGGCAAGTAACTTAGGCTCACTGAGATTGGTTCTCCACTTGAACACTGAGGATAATAATAATATTTACTTCTCAGGGTCACTGTCTGGATCAGAGATACAAAGTGTATGAAGTACTAATAGATGGCCCACAGTTTGCACTCAACAAAATGGCAGTTATTATTATTATAATCCAGGCTAATTCCCTTTATCTTTTCATAGCACTATACTGCCTTTGATACTTCATTCATCCATATTTTTTTCCAAAAACAGAAAATTTGTCTTTTTCTGATTTATAGCTTGAAAAATGTGAAAGGACATCCAATGGTGGCTTCTATTCAGCCTTGGGTTTTATTGTCTAATTTCATGGATAAACAGAAACAAAAAAGAAGGCACCCGGAAGGTAAAGAAGACGTCAAAGCTAAACGCAAAGTTTATTTATTTCAGGTCCTAGATATGAAGATCTAGATTCTGAGAATCTGTGCTTTGGGGAATCTACTTGCTTTGTAAAACAACATTAGTAATAATAGTGGCTTTAAAAAGCAGGACATCCTGCCACTTGAGACAACATGCATGGATCTTGAGGGCATTATGCTAAGTGAAGTAAGTCAGACAGAGAAAAATAAACCCTGTATGAGCACACTTATACATGGAATCTAAAGAAAAAAACCCAAACTCATCAGATCAGCTTTGTGGTTACCAGAAGTGGGTGTGGGGGAGGGGAAATTGAATGAAAGGGGTCAAAAGGTACAAGCTTCCAGTTATAAAATAAATAAGTACTAGGGATGTAACGTATAGCGTGATGACTACAGTTGACATGGCTGGATGGTATATACGAGAGTTATTAAGAGAGTAAACCCTAAGAGTTCTCATCACAAGGAAAAAAGTACTTTTTCTTTTTCTTCTTTTTTGTATCTACACAAGATGATGAATGTTAACTAAACCTGTGGTCATCATTTTACAATATTTTTAAGTCAAATCATTATGCTGTATACAGTAAACTTATACACTGCTGTATGTCAATTATATCTCAAAAAAACTAGAAAATATTTTTAACAATAATGACTAATATTTATTGAGTCCTTATCAAGTGCTGGGTTTACTTAGTGAGTGCTGTGCTTTTCATGTATCACCTCATTTAATTTTCACTTAAGTCCTCTGGGTTAGGTTCTATTACTTTTCCCATTTCACACATAAAGAAACAGAGACTTTTATCATCACATGCCCTGGTCACACAGCCACGTGGTTAGTAGGGTCACCAACATTCCTGTTTGCCTGGGCCTTTCTGCTTTTAGGACTGCAAGTCCCATGTTCAGGAGAACCCACCAATCCCAAGCAAACTAGGATGATTGATCACCCTACAAGTCAAAATCCAAACCCAAATCTATTTTAGTTAAACCTGAAACTAACAGCTACTCTGTACTACCTCTAACAAGTATGGTCCCTGGCAAGGTGCATACTTCCAGAAAAGAATTGAACACGCAGTAATTGACCATAATTTAATATGCCTCACATTTTTAAAAAAATGAACAGAATTGAGCCCTATATAAACAGTGGAAATTAGTTGAGAATCCTTGTTGATTAAGTCAGGAGACAGAGATCTAGGCCTGACTCTGCCACTAATTACTTACGTGGTGTTGAGTCATTTTACCCTTCTGGACTTTAGTTTCCTTAGTCATACAATCAAGAGATTGTACAAAATGAACCTTAAGGCTACTTTCAGCTCTGAAATACTCAGATTTTATAATAGCCAGTGGTAAAATCAGTGCTTAGTGAGATGGCAAATATATATAATAAAGGGAAAACGTGTGCACATGTACCATTCTTAGCTTTTAGTTTGAGAAAGTAAGCCTCTACGTGCTTACAAAGTTCTGTGTGTTCGTTTAAGGACAGAATTGCAAACTACAGACACACTCTGGGACTGCTAACAGGTCATGATTTGCCTCACGTATTTCTCAAGAGAAGTTAATGAATGACTTAAGTGTGTAGACATCCTTCTCTGGGACAAACGTGGAAAAGAAGAAAAAAGATGAGTCTAGCAGAGCTAAACACTGAAAGTTAATATCTTTTTATAAAGATAGCATTGTAACTGAAGGAATGCTTTCTATAACCCAGGTCATGTGATAAAAGACTTAAGGTTTGTGACATTCTCTTTTAGATAAAACCACCTCAAGAGGTAACTTCTGAGAGAACAACCTCTATTAAAAATAAAGTGTAGCATTTTTATCTTGATAATAAAAATGATAAAGCTATAGATGTCTATATCCTAACATTCCATTCAAAAATAGCATAACAAGTGGCTTTTAAAAAATTCCAGATCAATGTGTATCAATGATATTTTAAGAAGAAACAAAACTTTACCCGGTAGCAGGTGATAGGTTAAACGGCCTTATTTTGGAAAGAAATGTAAAAATGATCACCAGGACAATATGTATTTCATGTTATTGTAGGAAAATGACATTTTTACAAGGGTCGAGGGAAAAGACAGTATTTATAGCATCTCTAAGCTGTTATTTCTCAAAATAGTGATGCTCAAACTTCCTGTGTGAGAATCGCAGAAGGTACTTGCTAAAATTCAGACTCCCAGGCCCTATTCCAGATCTGCCTAATCAGAATCTCTATTATTAGGGCCTGGGAGTCTGAGTAAGTCTCCACTATGGTTCTTATGTATGCTTAAATTTGGGAACTAATGGTTTTGACATTTTAGACATGGTCCAATAAGATGGTCTGGCAAAGACTCAATAACAAAAAGATGTTCACTGCAGCTTATTTATGATAAAGAATAACCAGATATAATCTAATTATTGTACTGAGGGATTGGCTTAATAAATTTTGATACATCATATTATGAAATACTATGAGGCTGTTAAAATAATGCAGAAGAATATGTGATTATGTTCATGACATAATGCCGAGTGGGAAAAACAGATTACAATGTGATCTAATTTTTGTAAAACAACACTAAAACAAAAACAAACACCAAAACATATTATATTTATAGAAAAATTTTAGAAAGATATATATCCCAGTTCTCTAAAATGGCTTTCTCTAGGTGATGGTGTTGGTGGTGATCTTGACATTGTTGTTTATTACTAGTTTCTATATTCCCTATAAATTTGTACTATTTTGAGTTTAAAAGTACAATAAAAGTCATAGTAAAAAAATGAAACTACATTGAACCTGCTATTGATGGGACTCAAAAATATCTCACATTCAGCTTCAAGATATGCAATATCCAAAGGAAAAAGACACTAAAATATTTGAATGAGTTTAATGCAAACCTGTTAATTTGTAATAAAACAAAATTCTCTTTGGTAACTAACCAACTTACTTGGAATAGTTGACAGAAAAATACTTGAAAGATAATTGTTTTCACTGTTAGGACAAGTGCCTCCCTGAAATACATACCTAAGGAAAGCAATCCCTCAATGATTAAGAGTTACAACGAATGTGTGAGTGTTAAATATGTTGTTGTTGTTGTTGCTGGAATCATTATTATTGCTGTTTTCTTCAGTCTCCATGAAGGATAGTTAATTAGTTTCTTTGTTCTCTTTTTTTTCCCATCCCAAAATAGACTGCAAGCCACTTAAGGCCTTTACTGCAGGGACATACATATAACTGGTGATGAATACATTGCCGTGCTGTTGATAATCTCGGGTTTTTGATATTTGTGTCATATATATGTATAAATATTTTACACATATATATGAAATTTTCTATAGAGAAATTATTTTAAAATATATGTGACTATACATTGGCATTGTAGCAGAAAATGTTTCTTTCTGAGCACCAGCTAGACCACATTTCCAGATTCCCTTGCAGGTAGATATAGGTACATCAATGGCATTACCTTATATGCAAAGGATTACAGGCTAAGGAAATGTGCCATTTTCACAGCTGTCCCATAAAAACTGTGAGTACAATCCCTCATTTCTCTCCCCCTCTGGAACTCCTTACTGGATACTGAAGATGGTGAAGACAAAAGATGGGAGATATCATGGTTTCTAAGTCACTGTTCAGAGGAGAGCCACTTGAATGCTTAATTTGGGCCACATGAGCCACAAATAATTTTCCATTGTGGAAAGGCACTAAAATTTGGAGTCTCCTTGTTACAGCTAGTGCTGTATTATATATATATAATCATATCTCTACTCTTTGAGTTCAAATTATCTTAATTATAACATCATTCTTTTCTGGGTAATTCCTTAATTAGATATTCATTGAGCATCTACTACCTTGAAAATGTGTGTGGGGTGCTAGAAATACAGATGAATTAGACACTTCCTTTTTCCTTAAGTACTCATTATTCATGTGGGGAGAAAGATAAATATAATAGGTCTTCACCAATGTGTGATGAAGAGCTGTAACAGAGGACTTAGGGCTCTTTAGGAGTGCATCAGTAGGATGAACACTTTTGTGAGTGAAAGAGGGTGCTAGCCAGAAGTGACATCAACCAAAGGAGAAAACTAGGACTGTCTCAGGCAAACTAAGTGGTATGACTACCTCGTGAATCAGGCATTTCTTTTTGGGTCCTGTCTACTTCTCCAATCAGTTCTGTTTAGTCTCGTTGATGGATCCCCTGTTAACTGTCTCTTGAATCTAGACACTCTCCAACGAGCTATCCTCAACCATTTCTCTTCTCACCCTACACACTATTGGTTTGAAACCTCAGGAGCTTCCCAGGTGAAATCTGAACCTGGCCCCTGTACACGAGGGCAAGGAGAGGCCAAAGAAAGAGGCACGCCACTCCAGATCAGTAGGTGACAGAATTAATAAGGAAGGGAACTTACATACAGGTTTGTCTTGGGCGGCTGCAAGGCAACTAGATCTCGGCATGTGCTGCCAGAATCTGAAAAGGTTATATAGAGGCCTTAACTGGGTTCAGTTATGTATACTGTCCAGATGATCTCAACAACACATTGTTCTCTCAAGCCTGCATCTTTGAAAACTGCTCCTACTAGGAGAATGGTGGGCAGAACATTCCATGGACCAGGGAGGGGGTGAGCAGCTTCTGATTACCTGGGTCCAGCTCACAGGTCAACTGGTGGTCAAGTTCTCTCAATGACCTCCTTTAACACACTCATGTTGAAAATATTATCCAAGACAATGAATACAAATAAATTCTGCCTTTTTATTTATGACCCCAAGTCAGCTTTCAGCCTTCCAGTTGTAGTGAAATGATTAATTCCTGTGTCATTCCATTTGTTAGCCTAGACACATCTAGGAGAGGAGCATGCCATAACAACTATTGTACCTCCAGTACTCAGCCAGTGCCTGGGACAATGTATATGTACAGCTGATTCACTTTGTTATAAAGCAGAAACTGACACACCATTGTAAAGCAATTACACTCCAATAAAGATGTTTAAAACAAAAAACACATGCAAAATAAACCTTGCTGAAGGCATGAATGAAGAAAACAGACAAACTTGACTCCATTTTCTCAACTGTAAGAAATCAGGAAATGGAGAAATAGTATTAGATATTGGTATTACTAGTAATGTTCTGTTTGTAACTACTAATGTAAGTTAGGTAGAGGCTGCAGCCCATACAAGGAATTTCTTTTAAAATTTCAGGATTTGAGCCACTCAGATTGCTTTGGACTATTCCCATGTTTGAAACTTCTTTCAAATATAGATTCATTATGATAAGCATTTTCACCTAATTTTTTTAAAAACTGATAAAAGATTTCAGGCACTCAGTGCTCCAGAGTACCTATTCTGTGCAGAGCACTGTAGAAATTAGCATGCTAAATACTGCATGAATTTTCAGGAAGAAGACAGAGTAAGCTGAAGATTAGTTTTTATAACTTCCAATGTTACGATCCTTGCTGCTGTCTAATTAGTTTCCTAATTTACTCTGAAAAAGTAGTTTCCCTGGGCCTGAATTTGTAAACAAGACAATTTTTGAAAATTGAACCAACTCTTTAAGAACTAGGGTAAAATTTAATAGGTTATATTGAAATGAATTGAAGATTATATTCAGAATCTAAAAGAACTATATACATGATAGACATTATGTGTATGTATATATATATATCGTAGACATTGTACATGTGTGTGTGTGTGTGTGTGTATATATATATATATATATATATATATATATACATAAATTCTGCTATGTCTCAATGAATTGTTCACAATATACTAAAGCAATAATTGAAAATCTGCCTTAAAATTCCTCAGCCTTATGCTAAATATTATCCCCTTATCTCATTACTCATTATATATATATATATATCTTTTTATCTTAAAATCCAATGCTAAGCTTGCTCAAATAATCTTATAGGAAACTCACAAGTCAAGGCAATAAATGTAAATACCTAAGTTCTTTTAATTCAGAAAAGAGCATTCTGAGCAGAGGAAGATGTGCACCAGTGGGAGGGAGCTGTGAAGGAGGAAAGGTATCCAAATATTAGGAAGCCCCTTCGCGGGCGGAGACTGCAGGTGGCGGAGAGGGAAAGCTTCAGAGCTGCGGAGGACAGCACAGCAACAGGGGTGCGGAGGGCAAAGCGTGGAGATTCCCGCACAGAGGATCGGTGCCGACCAGCACTCACCAGCCCAAGAGGCTTGTCTGCTCACCCGCCGGGGCGGGCAGGGATGGAAGCTGAGGCTCGGGCTTCGGAGGTCGGATCCCAGGGAGAGGACTGGGGTTGGCGTCGTGAACACAACATGCAGGGGGCTAGGGCGCCATGGCTAGCCGGGAGGGAGCCCAGGAAAAGTTTGGACCTGCCGAAGAGGCAAGAGACTTTTTCTTCCCTCTTTGTTTCCTGGTGCACGAGGAGAGGGGATTAAGAACGCTGCTTAAAGGAGCTCCAGAGACGGGCGCGAGCCGCGGCTAAAAGCGCGGACCCCAGAGACGGGCATGAGACGCTAAGGCTGCTGCTACCGCCACCAAGAAGCCTGTGTGCGAGCACAGGTCACTATCCACACCTCCCTTCCGGGGAGCCTGTGCAGCCCACCACTGCCAGGGTCCCGGGATCCGGGGACAACTTCCCCGGGAGAACGCACGACACGCCTCAGGCTGGTGCAACATCCCACCGGCTTCTACCGCTGCAGGCTCACCCCGCATCCGCAACGCTCCCTTCCCCCGGCCTGAGTGAGCCAGAGCCCCTGAGTCAGCTGCTCCTTTAACCCCGTCCTGTCTGAGCGAAGAACAGACGCCCTCCAGCGACCTACACGCAGAGGCGGGGACAAATCCAAAGCTGAGCCCCGGGAGCTGTGCGACCAAAGAAGAGAAAGGGAAATCTCTCCCAGCAGCCTAAGAATCAGCGTATTAAAGCTCCACAATCAACTTGATGTACCCTGCGTCTGTGGAATACATGAATAGACAACGAATCATCCGAAATTGAGGAGGTGGACTTTGAGAGCAAGATTTATTATTTTTTCCCCTTTTCCTCTTTTTGTGAGTGTGTATGTGTATGCTTCTGTTTGAGATTTTGTCTGTATAGCTTTGCTTTCACCATTTGTCCTAGAGTTCTATCCATCCAGGTTTTTTTTTTTCTTAAAAAATTTTTTTCCTTAATAATTATTATTTATTTTAATAACCTTATTTTATCTTACTTTATTTTATTTTATCCTCTTTCTTTCTTTCTTCCTTTCTTTCTACTTTTTCTCCCTTTTATTCTGAGCTATGTGGATGAAAAAAGGCTCTTGCTGCTCCAGCCAGGAGCCAGTGCTGTGCCTCTGAGGTGGGAGAGTCAACTTCAGGACACTGGTCCACGAGAGACCTCCCAGCTCCACATAATATTACAACACAATAAATGAAATTAAAAATACTCTAGATGGGATCAATAGCAGAATAACTGAGGCAGAAGAACAGATAAGTGACCTGGAAGATAAAAGAATGGAAATAACTACTGCAGAGCAGAATAAAGAAAAAAGAATGAAAAGAACTGAGGACAGTCTCAGAGACCTCTGGGACAATAGTAAATGCAACAACATTCGAATTATAAGGCTTCCACGTTGAAATTGAAACTGTGATTAAAAATCTTCCAACAGGGCTTCCCTGGTGGCGCAGTGGTTGAGAGTCCGCCTGCCAATGCAGGGGTCACAGGTTCCATCCCTGCTCCGGGAAGATCCCACATGCCGCGGAGTGGCTGGGCCCGTGTGCCACAACTACTGAGCCTGCGCTCTGGAGCCCTCAAGCTACAACTGCTGAGCCCGCACTCCTGGAGCCTGTGCCCCGCAAGAAGAGAAGCCACCGCAATGAGAGGCCCGCGCGCTGCAGCGAAGAGTAGCCCCCACTCGCCGCAACTGGAGAAAACCCGCGTTGCTTTGTGACCACCTAGAGGGGTGGGATAGGGAGGGTGGGAGGGAGGGATACATAAGAGGGAAGAGACATGGGGATATATGTATATGTATAATTGATTCAGTTTGTTATAAATCAGAAACTAACATACCATTGTAAAGCAATTATAGTCCAATAAGGATGTTAAAAAAAATGAATTATGTATGCAAATGAAAATTTCCACCCCAGGTTAACACAAAGATTGCAGACAGCTCTCATACATCTACAGAGCATAATCCAAATATAGGGTGTGATTTCACTTTGTTTTTGTTTTTGCGGTATGCAGGCCTCTCACTGTTGTGGCCTCTCCCGCTGCGGAGCACAGGCTCTGCACGCGCAGGCTCAGCGGCCATGGCTC
>NW_020175221.1:3257650-3358721 GCF_003031525.2 Neophocaena asiaeorientalis asiaeorientalis | reverse complement strand
ATTGTGAAAATGACTCTACTACCCAAAGCAATCTACAGATTCAATGCAATCCCTATCAAACTACCACTGGCATTTTTCACAGAACTAGAACAAAAAATTTCACAATTTGTATGGAAACACAAAAGACCCCGAATAGCCAAAGCAATCTTGAGAACGAAAAACAGAGCTGGAAGAATTAGGCTCCATGACTTCAGACTGTACTGCAAAGCTACAGTAATCAAGATAGTATGGTCCTGGCACAAAAACAGAAATATAGATCAATGGAACAGGATAGAAAGCCCAGAGATAAACCCACGCACATATGGTCACCTTATCTTTCATAAAGGAGGCAGGAATGTACAGTGGAGAAAGGACAGCCTCTGCAATAAGTGGTGCTGGGAAAACTGGACAGGTACATGTAAAAGTATGAGATTAGAACACTCCCTAACACCATAGACAAAAATAAGCTCAAAATGGATTAAAGGCCTTACATTAGAGGAAAACATAGGCAGAACACTCTATGACATAAATCACAGCAAGATCCTTTTTGACCCACCTCCTAGAGAAACGGAAATAAAAATAAACAAATGGGACCTAATGAAACTTCAAAGCTTTTGCACAGCAAAGGCAACCATACATAAGACCAAAAGACAACCCTCAGAATGGGAGAAAATATTTGCAAATGAAGCAACTGACAAAGATTAATCTCCAAAATTTATAAGCAGCTCATGCAGCTCAATAACAAAGAAAAAAACAACCCAAACCAAAAATGGGCAGAAGACCTAAATAGACATTTCTCCAAAGAAGATATACAGATTGCCAACAAACACATGAAAGAATGCTCAGCATCATTATTCATTAGAGAAATGCAAATGAAAAGTACAATGAGCTATCATCGCACACCAGTCAGAATGGCCATCATCAAAAATTCTAGAAATAATCAATGCTGGAGAGGGTGTACTAACAAATATAAAATAGATAGCTAGTGGGAAGCAGCCACATAGCACAGCGAGATCAGCTCTATGCTTTGTGACCACCTAGAGGGGTGGGATAGGGAGGGTGGGAGGGAGGGATACATAAGAGGGAAGAGACATGGGGATATATGTATATGTATAATTGATTCAGTTTGTTATAAATCAGAAACTAACATACCATTGTAAAGCAATTATAGTCCAATAAGGATGTTAAAAAAAATGAATTATGTATGCAAATGAAAATTTCCACCCCAGGTTAACACAAAGATTGCAGACAGCTCTCATACATCTACAGAGCATAATCCAAATATAGGGTGTGATTTCACTTTGTTTTTGTTTTTGCGGTATGCAGGCCTCTCACTGTTGTGGCCTCTCCCGCTGCGGAGCACAGGCTCTGCACGCGCAGGCTCAGCGGCCATGGCTCAGGGACCCAGCCGCTCCGCAGCATGTGGGATCTTCCCGGACCGGGGCAGGAACCCGTGTCCCCTGCATCGACAGGCGGACTCTCAACCACTGCACCACCAGGGAAGCCCTAGGGTGTTATTTCAAACGGCTTAGAACAGACAGAAATCACTGAAGTCCTTCTAAATCCATTTTCTATAATACGCTCATCAGAACTTCTACAAAGTTCCTAAAAAGGAATAGGAAAACTTCTCATTCAGTCATATTCTACTGTATATTCTCATCAAGAAGAAAGTCTGTCTAAAACTCTAGGATTCACTTAACCTTATGTAAATAGCATTGTATCTTTCCTGAGTGACCTTGAAAAATGAAGTGGATTCTATTTGGTTGGCAGAGAAAAGAAAGAAAATTTAAAGAAAAACATGATTTCTATCAATTATTTACTTCACAACGATATACACAGTAATAGAAGCACATCAACATAAAAGAAGCTAACAGTGTTTTTCTGGCCCCTGAAAATTATGTCTTCCTAGAAAAACACGTTAAAATTTAGCTGGCTTATTCTCTGTTTCAAAAAATCTATCACTTGAGTAATCAGGTGCCAAAGCACAGCATTAAAGGGAGCACAAAGATCTACTGTCTTCATTTTCAAGTTTTACTTAAATACCAACATTAATAAAAAATATTTACAAACATGAAAACAAAAAACTAAAATCATTTTTGATAAGGTATATTTATAATAGTAAAGTAAGTCTGTAGAATAAACTAATAAAGACTGAGGTGTAGGAGGAAAGGGGAGACAAAGTAATGCCAAATTCCCTCTTCACATGGAAGGAGCCTGCAGAGCTTTCTCTCTTGGCTTTGATGTTCAAATAACTATTAAGGATTTCATTGATAAACTAAGGATCAGAAGAATGTTCATATTATATAAGTCTACATTCAATGTTATAGTCAATGGTGAAACATATTTTTTATTCTTATTAAAGTAAGGAATACTACAAGGATGTGCCCCAATACCTCTTTTATTTAGGATCATTAATAAATATTTATTATATTGCATGTTGTACATAGGTAGCTCATTGATCCTCATTAAAAACTGCAGGAAGGGCTGCTATTATTTCCATTTTACAAATTCATAAAATGAGGCTTAGAGGGGTTATTTTGCCACTTACCTCCCACTTTAGGGAGGTTAGAGTAACACTATTAGTAAATAGTCAAGCCAGGGTTTCAGACCAGGCTTACCTGACCCTAAAGCTCACCATTGTTAGCTCAAATGCACGATTGTCCACACTTTTCAAGAACTTCTGGCCAATTCAGTAATGTGGGAAATAGAAATAATAGACACAGAACTACAGGAAAGATGAAGAAATTGTTATCATTATTTGATTAAAACCTGTTTAATAGATGGATTTTCTTAAATTTTCTTAAATATTTCTTATAGAACTTAATATGTATTAAAGGAAACACTATCAACTAATGCGGGAGGAACAATTATGTCAGTGTTGGGGAAAATCGCTATGTAGACCATGTAAGAGGAAATAAAAATTTTAAATATTAAAAATACAAAAAAGTAAGCCATAGAGTGACATCAGCAAGATAGTGGAACAGGAAGCTCCAGACCTTGTTCCTTGACAGAGACACAGACTTAACAACAATATACAGTTCTAAGAGCCTGTATGAGAACTTCCAGAAACCAGGTAAGAAATTTTAGTACCCAAGCAAACTCAAAGCCAAGACCAGTCACACTGAAATGGATACGAAAAGCCATTTCATTTCAACTGTGATAGCCCATCTCCCAAGACAGCACAGTTTGGTGCAAATGGGAGAAAAAGCCCAACTCATGGCTTTTGGGTTGGGGAGGAAGAGAAGAGTGTAATATACACTTAGTGTTACACCTTTTGTGTGTGTGTGTGTGTGTGTGAAACAGCCCAAGGAACTGGTTTCTGTCTCACCTGATTCAGAGCACTGATGGGGAGCCAGAATACCTGGCATGTGTGGGGGCCACTGAGAACAAAAGAGAGCTCTGCAGCGCTAGAGAATCTTCAGTACTGCAGACAGACACAAGAGGGCGCAAGAGATTATAAACTCCTGAAAAAGAAACAGGGAAACCTCACTAATTGAGCAATTACATGCACAAGTCCAGGAAAGATGCATCCCCAGAAAAGTTTCGAGAGGCCTCTAGAATTTCTAGCCATGCTAGCTTGTGAAGGACCTCCTCTTGTCTACAAACACTCTCTGTAAACCTAAGTACTGTTTTTTCAAATGCACAAGTTAACAGCAAAAATTAAGACACACAAAGACACAGGGAAACATGGCCCATTCAAAAGAACAAAATAAATTTCCAGAAGTTGACCCTAAAGAAATGGGGATCTATGAATTACCTAAAAGATTCAAAATAATTGTCCTAAAGAAGCTCAAGGTACTACAAGAGAGCACAGATGGACAAATAAATGAAATTAGGAAAATGCTGTATGAACAGAATGAAAATATCAACAATGAGATAGAAACCATAAAAAAAAAAAAACAGAAATTCTGGAATTAAGAATGTGATAACTGAGTTGAAAAATTTCACTAGAGGGGTTCAACAACAGACTTTAATCAAGCAGAAGAAGGAATCAGCAAACCCAAAGACAGGTCATTTGAAATTATACCATCAAAGGAATAAAAATAAAAAAGCATAAAAAAATTGAAGAAATCCTAAGGGACTATGGGATATGATAAAATAGACTAATATACACATTATGGGAGTCCCAGAAAGAGAAGAAAGAGAAAAGTACAGAGAGCTATTTGAAGAAATAATGTCTGAAAATTTCCCAATTCTGAGGAAGGAACCAGACATCCAAATTCCAGAAGAAAAGAGCTTGAACTAAGTCAAACTCAAAAAAGGCTACACTGAACACACTATAATCAAACTGTCAAAAGTCAAACACAAAGAGAATATCTTGAAAGCAGCAAGGGAAAAGGGAGCTTAATTTTCTTAAATATTTCTTATAGAACTTAATATGTATTAAAGGAAACACTATCAACTAATGCGGGAGGAACAATTATGTCAGTGTTGGGGAAAATCGCTATGTAGACCATGTAAGAGGAAATAAAAATTTTAAATATTAAAAATACAAAAAAGTAAGCCATAGAGTGACATCAGCAAGATAGTGGAACAGGAAGCTCCAGACCTTGTTCCTTGACAGAGACACAGACTTAACAACAATATACAGTTCTAAGAGCCTGTATGAGAACTTCCAGAAACCAGGTAAGAAATTTTAGTACCCAAGCAAACTCAAAGCCAAGACCAGTCACACTGAAATGGATACGAAAAGCCATTTCATTTCAACTGTGATAGCCCATCTCCCAAGACAGCACAGTTTGGTGCAAATGGGAGAAAAAGCCCAACTCATGGCTTTTGGGTTG
The DNA here is from genome assembly GCF_003031525.2 of Neophocaena asiaeorientalis asiaeorientalis. Taxonomy (NCBI): domain Eukaryota; kingdom Metazoa; phylum Chordata; class Mammalia; order Artiodactyla; family Phocoenidae; genus Neophocaena; species Neophocaena asiaeorientalis. The sequence continues at coordinate 3,353,958 of NW_020175221.1, read as the reverse complement.
GGGAGGAAGAGAAGAGTGTAATATACACTTAGTGTTACACCTTTTGTGTGTGTGTGTGTGTGTGTGTGAAACAGCCCAAGGAACTGGTTTCTGTCTCACCTGATTCAGAGCACTGATGGGGAGCCAGAATACCTGGCATGTGTGGGGGCCACTGAGAACAAAAGAGAGCTCTGCAGCGCTAGAGAATCTTCAGTACTGCAGACAGACACAAGAGGGCGCAAGAGATTATAAACTCCTGAAAAAGAAACAGGGAAACCTCACTAATTGAGCAATTACATGCACAAGTCCAGGAAAGATGCATCCCCAGAAAAGTTTCGAGAGGCCTCTAGAATTTCTAGCCATGCTAGCTTGTGAAGGACCTCCTCTTGTCTACAAACACTCTCTGTAAACCTAAGTACTGTTTTTTCAAATGCACAAGTTAACAGCAAAAATTAAGACACACAAAGACACAGGGAAACATGGCCCATTCAAAAGAACAAAATAAATTTCCAGAAGTTGACCCTAAAGAAATGGGGATCTATGAATTACCTAAAAGATTCAAAATAATTGTCCTAAAGAAGCTCAAGGTACTACAAGAGAGCACAGATGGACAAATAAATGAAATTAGGAAAATGCTGTATGAACAGAATGAAAATATCAACAATGAGATAGAAACCATAAAAAAAAAAAAACAGAAATTCTGGAATTAAGAATGTGATAACTGAGTTGAAAAATTTCACTAGAGGGGTTCAACAACAGACTTTAATCAAGCAGAAGAAGGAATCAGCAAACCCAAAGACAGGTCATTTGAAATTATACCATCAAAGGAATAAAAATAAAAAAGCATAAAAAAATTGAAGAAATCCTAAGGGACTATGGGATATGATAAAATAGACTAATATACACATTATGGGAGTCCCAGAAAGAGAAGAAAGAGAAAAGTACAGAGAGCTATTTGAAGAAATAATGTCTGAAAATTTCCCAATTCTGAGGAAGGAACCAGACATCCAAATTCCAGAAGAAAAGAGCTTGAACTAAGTCAAACTCAAAAAAGGCTACACTGAACACACTATAATCAAACTGTCAAAAGTCAAACACAAAGAGAATATCTTGAAAGCAGCAAGGGAAAAGGGAGCTCACATAAGGTTGTCAGTGAATTTTCTCAGCAAAAACATTACAGGCTAGAAGAGAGTGGGATTATATATTCAAAATGTTGAAAGAGAAAAAACTGCCAACCAAGAATATTATATTTGCCAAAATTGTCCTTCAAAATGAAGAAGCTATAAATATCTTCTCAGATAAACAAAAGCTTGAGGGAGTTCATCACCACTAGATCTGGCTCATAAGAATTGCTAAAGGGAGTCCTTCAGGTTGAAACAAAAGGACATTAGACAGCAACACAAAACCATATGAAAATATAAAGCTCTCTGGTAAAGGTAAATATTTACACAAATACAGAATCCTGTGGCACACAAATCAATTTAAATCCTGGTATTCAATTTAAAAGATAAAAGCATATGAAAACAACTATAAAACTATGTTAGTGCATACAAAATACAAAAATATATAATAAATAAAACTGATAACATAAAGTATGTGTGGGGGGATGTAAAGAAGTAGCATTTTTGTATCTGATTGAAATTATCAGTTTAAAATAGATTGTTATAACTATAAAATATCTTATGTAATCCCTATGGTAACCACAAAGAAAATATCAATAGAAGATGCACAAAGGAAAATGAGAAAATATGTGCAAATAGTATATCTGATAAAGGGTAAATATCCAGAATATATAAAGAACACCTAAGACTCAACAACGAAATATCAAATAACTTAGTTAAAAAATGGGCATAGGACTTGAACAGACATTTTTCCAAAGATGATAAACAAACAGCTAATAAGCATATGAAAAGATGCTCAACATCACCAGTCATTTGGAAAAATGCAAATCAAAACCACAATGAGTAAAAACCAAACAAACAAAAAACAACACACACAATGAGCTATCACCTCTCATACACTAGGATGGCTAACTATCAAAAAGACAAAACAACAAGTGTTGGCAAGGATGTGGAGAAACTGGAACCTTTGTGAACTGTTGGTGAGATTGTAAAATGGTGTAACTGCTTTGGAAAATAGTATGGAGTTTCTTCAAAAAATATAAATATAACTATATATATTATAACAATATATATATAACTATAACTATATATATAACTATATATAAAACTAGCAACCCTGTTTCTTGGTATATATCCAAAAGAACTGAAAACAAGATCATAGGGAGATATTTGTACACTGATGTTCAGAGCAGCACTATTCAAAACAGCCAAGAGGTAAAAGCAAACCAAATGTCCATCAACAGATTAATGGATAAAGACAATGTGATTTATACATACAATGGAATTCTATTCAACCTTTTAAAAAAGAATATCTTGTCAAATGTTACATGGATGAACCTCGACATTATGTAAGTGAAATAAATCAGTCACAAAATATCAAATACTGAATAATTTCATTTTTAGGAAGTATCTTAAGTAATCAAACTCTTAAACAGAGAGTAGAGTGGTGATTGCCAGGGATTGGGGAAAGGGTGAAGAGGATTTGTCGTTCTGTGGGTATAGAGTTTCAGCTTTGTAAGATAAAACATTCTAGAGACCTACTGTACAACAATGTACATATAGTTAACACTACTGTACTGTACACTTAAAAATTACCATTAAGGTGGTAAACATTGTTATGTGTTCTTTTAACGTAAAAAAATAAGCCATAAAAATACAATATAAGTAAACATTTAATTGACTTTGGGGTGGGGAAGTGTTTATAAGCATAATGACAATGGAAGAAATCACAAATGAAATGAATTTTTTAAATATTGGAAACTTTCATTTATAAAAATATATAAAACTTCAGATAAATTATAAACTGAAAAAATATTAGCACCTGGTATGTCAAATGGTAAATATCCTTAATATGTAAATTATTTTACAAATTAGTAAGGAAAACACTCTTCTCTCAATGGAAAAATTAGCTTAGAACATAATAATTCACAGAAAAAAACTGTGTCCTCCTTCTAGTAATAATAAATTCCATGAGATCATTATGTCCCCATTTTTGACCCATTATGTTGACAACTTTTTAAATGATAATAATACTATGAGTAATCAAGAGAGTAGATGACCAACTAGAGAAATAAAAGATGAAAGAAACTTTCTGGAAAGTCACTTTACAGTGTGCACTAAGAACCTGAAAAACAGTCATGTCCTTTAACCTAGTAATACCACTTCTCTGGAAATTAACTTAAGAAGGTTGTCAGCAATGCAGCTCCACATTTTGAATAAGGGTGTTATTTGTAACAAAATTAAGGGTGAAAACTTTGAGACAACCAAAAATCATCCAGCTAAAACAAATGACCTTAGAAATATATCTATATCATAAATACAAAGTAGCTACTAAAAAGAAGTTATTAAAGAAATTTAGACAGCATTTTGTCAAATGGAAAAAGCAGGAGCCAATAGGACATATACAGAATGTTCTCAAACTCTGTAATACACACGCATACACACACACACTGCTAACAGACTAGAAGGAAATAGATCATAATAATTGTCTTTAGGATGTTATCTTATGGTTATCTAAATCACCCACATTCAAATCTAATTATACGTAATGTACAATTTGAAACCAAAGAACTGACTAGTGAACACCACTGCATTCTGAGACAAAAGATGTGACCACTTCCCTGACTTAGCATCCATCCTCACTCAACCCTTCGTATCCTGTTATTGATACTCTACTCCTCACCTCCCGCCATTTGCAATACTAGCAAGAAATGTGGAGGCGAATAGGAAGGAAAAGGTTCAAAGAGAGGGAGGAAGTAGGAATAGGAGACATAGGAAAGTGTACAAATTCAAGTTGTCTAAGGGGAAGAGATTGAAACTATGAAGAAAGAATATGATGTGGTAAAACGACGACAACAAAAGCACTGAAAATAATTATAGTTAGTATTTCAGATCTTTAGTAAATGAAAGTTTGAGGTAAAAACTACATTTCACAATATATTTATTCTCCCCAAATAATGAAATGTTAAGTCATCTATCAAGCCTTTAGATTTAAATACTAATTTTACAAAGTTCAAGGGACAGGTGACTACATTGCATGACACTATAGGGATGCAATCAGCAAAATCAAACCCATGAGAATTTCTATGGCATATATGACCCAGTTTTGTCAACAAAAAATTGCAGAGAGAGAGAAAAGAGAAATTTATAGTCTAAAAGAGAATTAAGACACAGAATAATTACAATCTATTAACGTTGTTTGGAACTAATTTCAAACAAAAAATTAGAAAATATTTTAAAAATCAGAGAAATTAGATATTCAGAAATTATCAGAAAAATCTGCAGGTGTTTTAATGTTTCTGAGGTAATTTTTTAGAAGCCTATTTTTAGACACATACTAAAATACTTACAAATGAAGTAATGTTATATATTAGATTTGCTTCAAAACAATCCTAGTAGAGGGAAATGTGGGTGGGGATACAGATGAAACAAGAAATGTCTGTGTATTGAGAATTGCTGAAGCTTGGTGATGAGTCTTTAGCATGTATTATACTATTCTCTCTACTTTTGCATGTGTTTGAAATAAGATGCTGTGCTGTGCAAGGAGGAGGGGATACCAGCAAGCAGAAGAGTCGCTGAAAGAAAATAGTGCTTAGATCATCATTTTACCTAAAGCTGACTCTGAAACTAGGGTTAAAGCTGTATGTGCTCCATGCCCTATGAGGAAGTGGTAAAAACTAAAACAAATTCATAAATTGCTAAGTGTTCCTCAGAGACAGGAGATGTGTCCATTCATCATATGATGACAGTGATGATGACGATGATATAGGATTCTAAGGTTTGGCACACCATTCTGTGACAGGAATTTCTGCATTGTTCGTTATCTGCACAGTAAAAATGATGACCCACTAACCTTTATACAATTAGGTGCTCTTTTCTTTGTCCTGGGCTAAATACTCAGAGGAAAATATTATCCTTTATCAATAACATTTAGCAAAAATCAATTACCATCTGTCTTTCAGATATACTAAAAGTTTTCCAGAATTTACTAAGCCATTGCTTTTCATGGTTAGCCTACAACCCTCTCAGGACTGCATTCTAGATACATTCATCCCTGGCACCCAAAATCAGGGCTTTAAGACTTTTCTGTCCTTTGAGGTTATAAAGCAATATTCCTCCTTTTTCTTGATTTTGAGAATGTTAAAATTGCTAGAGCTTCACAATAAAAGATGCATAGAATTTTTACAACAAGCATTTAAAAATTAGTTACTTAATCTTGTTCCTTTGCCGCATTTTGGACTCCAGATATTATTTTCTAGGTTAGTTATAAGATGATTTTTCAGAACATCACCTTCAGTAACCACCCCAAACAATGAAAATTGAAACCAGTTCCCAGTGGTTTGATTTATTATTGGCTTTCTTGAAGGATAAAATAATAAATCACTCCAAACCTCAAGATAATGTGGATTTTATAAATTAGATTACAAATATAAGGGGACAAAAATATTTTCATCACATAGGAATAACAGCTCAAAAGTGGAGTAAACACAGACATCAATATGGGTATAAAATATAGTCCATTATTAGAAAAATCTTAAATAATTGGTTATTTTAATTAAAATATTCAGGAAATCATTTTCTTGTCCTTACCATAAATAAATAATTGGCTCAATGATCTGCCTCCCAGATTTTTTTTTTTTTTTTGGTACGCGGGCCTCTCACTGCTGTGGCCTCTCCCGTTGTGGAGCACTCCAGACGCGGAGGCTCAGCGGCCATGGCTCATGGGTCCAGCCGCTCCGCGGCATGTGGGATCCTCCCGGACCGGGGCACGAACCCGCGTCCCCTGCATCGGCAGGAGGACTCTCAACCACTGCGCCACCAGGGAAGGCCTGCCTCCCAGATTTTTTATCGTATACATTCTACTTTACTTTTACCGTGTTTAATATTTGATGCAAAATACATAATCTCATTTCATGTCACTTGCCTGATAGACTCTCAGGGTTGGAGGTGACTTTAAATATCATCTAGTTCAATATTCCCCTTATTCCATGACCCCTCACATGTATACCTAATTAATTTTTCCTACACTACTGACAAGTAGACCATGATCCTACCTTTATCTCTGATCATGGAATCTGCAAATATTTAACGAGCACCTACCACGTGGCTGCACTGATTTAGGTACAGAGCTGTAAATAAAATGAACAATGATCTCTCTTCTCCAAAAGCTTACATTCCAGCAGCTCCTAGAATGGGACTCACCACTCACAACCTGTTGTATTTCATTCATTTAATAAGGAGTCACTGAGTGCCAATATGTGTCAGAAATTCTTCTCAGTGCTGATGAACCAAAGATGAATAAAACATAGCAAGTCTCAGGTCACTGTGAGAAAATGATATATTTAATGGGAATTTTCTTCTCTATAATTACCACCAGCGTTCAGCTCTCTGGGGTCACACAGATTAGGTCTAATTGTTCTGCCCTATGAAAGCTCTCCAGATATATTTGTATCTCTTGCACTTCCAACTTTGTATTACAGGCCATGCATTCCCCAGGCTTTTTCTTTCAGGTGTCAAGCACTCAGATTACTATAGCAACCAGGAATTTAAAGCAAATTTAAAGTGGGCTGAGAAGAGCACAAAAGTAGAATCGCTACATCTCCATGGTTCGTTTCCATATAAGAATGTAAGAGCAAAACCCAGAAACCTATATTTTACTGAAACATATACTCAATTTGAAACATCTAATACTAATTCAAATTTCTAAAACCTCTGTGTGTGCCATATAAAACACATCTGAAGCCTACACGTTTGGAGCTACCACTTTAGATACTCATGTGATACAGTTTTAACCTCCCTCTCCACGTTTGCAAGTTTTTAATCTACTCCAACTTCTCAATGTCCGCCTTAAAGTGAATCATCAGGATTGGCATCATAGTTCTAGGTATGGGGAAAACCAACACTAATATAGAGCCAAATGATTACCTTTCCTGTTTTAGACCCATTTCTATTTATAAAACCTAAGAATGAGTGAATATTTTGGGATGCGGGGGAATCGCATCATGTTATTGATTCAAACTATTTTCAATCACCTAAATCTCCAATTGCTGTTAAACTGTTCTCACCTCTTCCCCTATTGCTTCTCAAATAACATCAATCAGTACTTCTCTCCTTTAATATTTTCCTTTCTTACGTTTTGTCTTATTATATTTACCTCTCCCATTCAGTCTGTCAAGTACTTTTTGTATGCTGATTTTGTTAATAACCATACTAGCTGTTCTCCCTAGTTTTGCCTTATCTGTGAATTAGCTCCTTATGCCACTAATACCACTACCAAAATTAACAATAAAAATGGTGAACAGAAGAGACCTAAAGAGCAAATCCTCATGTGTATCTTTTTTTTTTTAATTAGATTCCACATAGGACCTACTGTATAGCACAGAGAACTCTACTCAATATTCTGTGATAAACCTATATGAGAAAATAATCAAGAATGAATATATATATAACTGAATCACTTTGCTGTACACCTGAAACTAACACAACCTTGGAAATCAACTACACTCCAATAAAATATTAAAAAAGAGGCCAACTCCTCTAGTCAATTACGAGAAGCTTCTCTCTAAACAGACATTGATGCATGAAAACAGGCACTTAGTTATGACTTTGTCTAATGGTACCATCAACTGCTTTTCTGCATCTTAATCACAAGAAGATCGTAATCACTATGGAATATTTGATCAAATGTGTGCTGAAATCCTGGTAGGTAATGCTTATATCACTCCTTTGATACACTCGTCCCGTAGGAAAAGAAAATTAGCTTAATCTGATATACTTCACTATTAGTGACCTAATACAAATTCCACATGATTACCACTTTCTTTTTAAAGGCTCACAAGAATTTTTTTTTTAAAGATCCACTTTAGAATGTTATCTAAGATCAATCACTTGATTCATTCAACAGTTCACTGAGTGTCTATGTTAGGCACCAGAAATAGAGTAGTGACAGACAAAAATTCCTGCCTTTGTAGAATTTCATTTGTGTGGTGAAAGAGAAAGTAAACAATATAAATAAGTGAACTACATACAACATTAGACAGTGTCAAGTGTCCAGGAGAAAATAAAACAGGGAAGGTAGATAGAAAATCCAGAGGGTGGGAATGAGGGGTAATTTTAGATAGGAATCCATGGAAGGCCTCCAAGAAAGTACCAAAGGAAAATTTTCAAAAAGAACTAAAGGAAATAAGATTAATGTCCTACTCCCTAAGGATATAACTGGAGGGAATTCACTTTCCTCTTCTTCCTGAAAATTAGGATTATTCAATCCTACCTCTAACATACCGTTAGATATTTCCTCAAAGACTTTGGTAAGTTACTTATGTCTGTGTCTCCTCGTTTGTGAAATGGGCGTGATAATAGAGCCCACATCATGCAGTTTTTGTGAAGATTCGATGAGACAAAGCATGTAAGGGGTTTATACCAGTGTCTGGCACATGAGGAGCACAATGTATTCTGCTACATGTTTCTATATGCAAATAAATTCACAGAGAATTGACAAATGAGGGATTAATGCCAATATACTAGGGGCATTTTGGTGGTTCAGACGGGATTTTTCTCAGCACATTATTTTCTCACAAAGTAAGAGCAATCAAATGCAAATATACCAAGAAAGCTGAACCCGCTCACTGCAGAGGAATATTGTACTGTTCATGATGTCTATTTATTTTATATACTTCTTCTTGCCTCATTTTGAGCACATGCTTCATCTTGGAAAAGCTTATTGCTGGATCACTAGGTCCTTTGTGCATTTTGTTCTTGTCTCTATAGCATTAATTACAGAGGTCTAGGGATCACATCTAAAAGTTCTTTCTATGCCATTTCATTCACAGCAGGTAGGGTTTGGTGGGGGGGGGATGGATTTCTTCACCTAGTTTAACTTCACTTATTCCCCTGTTTATTCTACCTTTTCTAACCTGAATATATTACCCTTGGAAAAAGTCCATTTTGTTTCCCTGTATCCGATTTTAATATAATACCATGAATAAGTTAAGGGGTTTCCTCTAGCCATCATTGGTAAGTTGCAGATGATCCGAACACTGTTCTTGTTTAACATCCTATTTCAAAATTTTACATGAATGAACCATTATATGTGTATACTTCATTGCAACAAGTAATTAAGAAGGAAAGGCGAACAATAGTTACAGTCCTGAGTCCTCTGAAATGTTACAGTCTAGAGCCTGGAGAATTGAGGGCAGTGTTAGGTTTAAAGTCTTAAATTCATGCTCCTAAATGTGTTCAACGTTTGGTAAATCCCATTATTTCCTACATAAAAATAAATGTATCCACAAACAGCTTAAAATCACCAGATCTTAAACTGAAAGACACCTTTAACAGCCATGACTAAATACTAATAAATGATTTGAACCAGAAATATCAAATATTGGGAGGCTTTAAAGCCCCAAACTCATACTCATTCTATTTTTTTTTTTTTTTACTTCTAAAACCTTATTTGTGCAAAGGTAGATTTGACATGATAAAAAGTTGCCATTTGGTGAGAGCTATATAATTTTCTTACTTGTCATCAAGCATTTATAAAGATATGGTGAAATGTCATATTCTTCTTAAATAGTAGGACACAGACAATGTTTTCCCGCGGCATAGTACAGCTGGCTAATGTGCAATTTTAAGGTTAATTTTTAGTATTAAATTATTTTACTTTCTTCAATTTTATAGGTAGTAATGGTTTCTCAAACCTTCATAGTAAACTCTAGTAAAACATCTAATTATTAGTATTGCCCAAAAAAATTCAACCTACAACCTCCTAATATCATCTCAGTTACATCAACAACAGCAAAAAGTGAGCTCTGTATGACAAAAAAGGCAGATGCTTCCAGGTGAATTGTATCATTTCACAGGAGGAATTTATCTCAATCTGCACTTGAGTTTCAGGAGTGCAACGGTGGGAGCACAGTGCTAACGAGAATAACATTCGAATTCTGATTCCTGACCACCCCTGTTAGCTTCACTGAGGGAAACAGGTCCGCAAATACAAAAGGTCCAATTAGTTCCAGCAATCATTTCACAGAAGATTCCATCTTTTATAGGGGGTGCCAAACAAAAGAGGGTGGAAGCTCCCCCAACCTGCCAGCACCACTGGGGGTGAGACTCCAGAAAACTTATGTTCCTCTGACTCATGGGTCAACGACCTATCCATAGACTCCACTTTTGAATATCCATATGGCCTGAGAGGAAAAGACAAGGCCTGTGGGCTGTAGCTTGCTGACAAGCTACAAGTCTAGGTAAGATATTCAGAAGCAGTCAGAAAAATCTTGACTTCTGCAACTCAGCCTCAGACAGTAGCACTGGTAATTCCAATTTCCCTGTGGGTGAGAACACCTTCAAGGAATAAAACTGCTGTAACCAAAGAATGGACTATTCTTCAGTTGGAACAAAAGATGGAGGAGACAGCATCAATTTTTTGAGCATATGGGTACCACAAATGCCTTAGAGAACTTTAGAGTCTGATAGCATCTTCATGGGAAGCCCCTCCTTAGGAAAACATCATGTTCTGAAATAGACAAAGACTAGCTCATTGAAATAATTGAAGGGACAACTAGAAAAAGAGTTCTAGCATTAGGAGCTACCTAACTGCTCCAACCCTATTCTAACCAGATGTCATTTTCCACCCGTGGGTCAAGATCTGCCCACAAACTAACTTTGGGCTACAATAATGTTTGGAGTCTGACCTCAACAGCTTTGCAAATCATCAAATTTTTCTCTTGCTTCTGGGACCCATAACTGCTTGCCTAAGCATATGGCTTGTCCTCTGGCTCTTGATTTCCTATTTCTGACCTAGGTCCCTGATTTCCATATGACTTCCGAAGCTTCTATATCTGGTTTGGATCCATAAGAATTTCTTGGTCCTGCAGTTTGGGGCCACATAAAATACTGACTTAACGTTTCGCTCCAATGCTCACCAGCACTGTGCATCTCACGCCACTTTGAGCCCTGAGCTCAACTTCCCGTCTCTACCAACACCAACAGCTTTGGCCAAGACCTAATCTTCTCTTAAGTCCACCTGCCTTTCCAAGTTTTTCCTGTTAATCAAACACATTGATTTACGCAAGCCCTGGCTTCTGATTATAAACTGGCCCTGATATGGCAAAACCAAACCACAGCTGGTGCATTCAATATCTGACTGCTGGTCTGACAAATACCCTACTAAAATGTGAAAACTACTTGTTGAGTACTACTATGGGTGTTCTGTGTGTGTGTGTGTGTACAATTCTCACAAAAATCTAGTAATATTTATATCGTATTTTCCATTTTACAGGCAGAAAATGAGAAGCCCCAAAGTACAGCAATTTACCCTAAGCCACACCACTAATAAAAGGTAGAAGGGACAAATCTATTTGTCTGACAGTAAAATCATTCTCTGTGGGAGACTGTTACATGAATGTCCCTCGATAAATGCTACCTCTTGTTATTTTTAACCTTATGTAGTCTCTCCCATGCTGATTCTGGCTTAGCTATATGACATGCTTTTAGTGAAAGGACACTGACAAACATGATTAAGCAAAGGCGTGATAAGCACTTACACATTGGACAGGGCTTGTTCATTTAAAACACCTGCTCTTGGGCTTCCCTGGTGGCGCAGTGGTTGAGAGTCCGCCTGCCAATGCAGGGTACACGGGTTCGTGCCCCGGTCTGGGAAGATCCCACATGCCGTGGAGCGGCTGGCCGCTGAGCCTGCGCGTCCAGAGCCTGTGGTCCGCAACGGGAGAGGCCACAACAGTGAGAGGCCCGCGTACCGCAACAAAACAAAACAAAACAAAACAACAACACCTGCTCTTGGAGCCAGCCACCATATAAAAAGTCTGACCAGTCTGGGACTGCCATGCTGTAAGGTAGCCCAAAATTATTAACATGTAGAAGCCATGTAGATGAGCTTAGAGGTGCCAGGTATGTGACTTAAGCTTTCTTGGACCTTCCAGCATAGACCACTTACCTATAAAATGTAGCCAACTGAGTGATCTAATCAATACCACCTAGAGTAGAAGACTTTCCCAGGCAAGCCTTGCCCACAAGAAATAATAAATTGTTGTTTTAAGCCACAAAGTCCAACCCAGGACTTGCTGGGTTAGAAAATAGAATTATTTCTCGTTCTCAGCTCCTCCAGATGGCAAAAGGTTCTCAGAGTAAGAAGTGGTCTCTGATCAAATCCAGAGAGCTGCTAGCAAATTCAGAGAGCTGCTGATAAAATGTGGTCTCAGAGTAAATGTCAAATCAAGGATGGGGCAGTAAGATCTCTCTTAAAACCCTTGTAAGGTACACTCAGCTGGAAGGTAAGGGCTTCTAAAAATCTTAAGGATGTTGCTCCATAGCATCTTGACTCCTAGCCTAAAGTCAGAAAATGTCTATCTTAAAGAAATTTGTGGGAATAGCTTTTCCTTAATGAAATGGACTATAATTGGATACATGGGAAAACCACAAAGTTTTAAAAGGAACTGTGCCTTCTTGGACAAAATGAAAAGAGGGCTCTAAACTTTTACTGGCATAAAACAAGGCTGAGAAAGCCACTCAGCTACAAACATGGGCCTTTTTTTTTTTTTTTTATGGAAAAGGAGGATGATTTAGAGGACAGAGCCAAGAGCCACTGAAAACAATGGAATAGAAAAATCACACCCAGAGAACTGGATCCTTCTTAAGAAGCATTCTTTGTCCCTAGATTTGAGGGAATTGATAACATGTTCCCAGTTAGACTTCAGGATTGCTGCGAAACAGTGGTTGCTACGTACCTCCCATTTCCCTTCTTTTGAATGGCCAGGTCTACTGCCAGAAATAGAATAATCCTTGTCTCATCATTGTGTGTTGGCGGATAGGGATGTACAGAGATTACATTAATCTATTGAGAAATCAAGTCTCTGGATCAAGAGAAGCTATACCTGAAAAGGCTCAACTTCAGACGTACCTGATTTAGATGAAAAGATCCTGGACTGAGAGGCTTGAGAACTAATTCTGTAATGTGATGAAACTTTCAGGGAAGAAAAAGGAAATTGCTGTGATGCTGGTCACCAACCATTCCTCTCCTCCCTGTCCACATATGCTGCTCTTCACACCACAAAGTGATTCTATTTTTCTCCTCTCGACTAGGAGCTAGATCTGTGACTTACTTTGACCAACAGAATGCAACAGAAATGATGCCCTGGGGCTTTTGAGCCCAGGACTGACAGATTTTACTTTCACTCTCTGGGAAGCAAGCTGTCATGCTGTAAAGAAGCTTGGGCTAGACTACGGAATGATGACAAACCACATGAAGAGTTTGATGATGAAACTTATGTGTCAACCTGGTTAGGCCACCGTACCCAGATATTTGGTCAAACACATCTGGATACTGATTTGAAAGTAATTTTCAGATGAGATTAACATTTAATCAGCAGACACTGAGTAAAGCCGATTACTCTCTATCATTGTGTGGGACCCATCCAATCAGTTGACAACCTCAAGAAAAAGAACAATGCCCCCAGGACAGAAGGAACTCTTCCAGGAGGCTGCTTCACACCTGAGTTGCAATATCAACTATTTCCTGGCTCTCCAGCCTGCCAGCCCACCATGCAGATTTGGTTTTTGTTTTTGTTTTTCTTTTTGCGGTATGCGGGCCTCTCACTGTTGTGGCCTCTCCCGTTGCGGAGCACAGGCTCCAGACGCGCAGGCTCAGCAGCCATGGCTCATGGGCCCAGCCGCTCCATGGCATGTGGGATCTTCCCGGACCGGGGCATGAACCCGTGTCCCCTGCATCAGCAGGCGGACTCTCAACCACTGCGCCACCAGGGAAGCCCCACCCTGCAGATTTTGGATTGCCATCTTCCATGATCACTTGAGCCAATTACTTAAAATAAATGTGTGTGTATACACATCCTGTTAGTTCTGTTTCTCGGGAGAACCCTGACTACTACAGACAAAGAGAGACCATACAGAGAAACCATGAGCAGCACATATGTGAGTAAAGGCTTCTGGGACTTCCCAGCCCAGCCCAGCCACTCATCAGATGCAGCCAAGTTGATGCCACGTGAAGTAGAAGAATCGCCCACCCAATCCCTGCCCAAATGTCTGACCCAACAAATCTTGAGGAAAAAAAAAATAATCACTTTAAGCCACTAAGTTGGGGGTTCACTACACAGCGTTAGGTAAGTAAAACATCTTCTTTTCTAACCATCCATCTTAGTTATAAGCTTACTCTCTCTCAGAGTTTTAGCTCTGAGGACAGTCCAGGGTCAGCCTATAACTGGGAATTTGCCAAACTCCAATCAGTGAAACCCAATTTCATCCAAACCAATTATTTGGGATCACGTTTCCCTCTATATAATGACCATTTGGGGATTTTTAATAGATAGCACAGCTATTTGGTCACCTTATGGCTTCAGCCTTCACTTAAAGGACTATTTATAAAAATAAGAAAGGGGTATAAGCCCCAACAAAGATACTGCAAGGGGAAAAGCTCAGGCCTCTTACACAAAACTCTACTGGCCCCCAGAGTCTTTAAGTCACAATAAATTAGGGATGGAGTCATTGGAATGCGAGAAGGGCTGCTGCAGTTGTCACCGAGTCACTCGATGACATGCAACAAGAATAATTGGACACAGCTTTAGAGCCCAAGAGAATAGTATTAGTGAATGGGCACAGCCATGGAAGCCTTTGAGGATCCAAGAATAATGAGGTCAATTAAAGCCTGCCTATCTGTGTTCTAAAATATCAGACTGTAGCTACCTTGAGACCCAGGCTCAGGGTACAGGCAGTGCTGTAGCACGTGGCAAACAACAAGAGTGGACGCAGAGTGCTGTGCGAAGCTGCTCAGAATAATAATTCACTGTGATTCTGAGCATGTGATCCATCTGCCAAGGCAGAAAAATAACACATTTGAGGATATGTTTATTTATGTGAAGAGTGCAAATTTTATATTCTCATTAGCATACTGAATGAAAGGCTGAAGTCAAATTCCAAGTCAATTTTCTGGGGCTCTGGGTTAGAGTACTAAATACACCAAGCATACTTTTTATTAACCCTTCTGTAAGTCTAGACGTTGCTTTTCCTCCTTACCCCTCGACTCTCCTTACCCCACCAAAAAAACAGGAACAGACTGTCTTTAATGTGTTCTGCTGGTGGACTGCTTCAAGTTCATTGTCAAGAAGCACATTTCGACAGTAAATATTGAATATTTCTGTATAATTAATAGGACCAAACATTTCTTCTCTTTACCCCTGGCACTGTATTAATGGCTGCTGTCTTCCCACTGTGGTTTTGTCAAACATTCCATTTTAGAAGCCTGGATAGAACAGCTTGAAAAATCATCACAGGAGTGGTTCTGACAGCTTCATTCTCCCTAAAAAGAGCTCCTTTTCCAAAATGGACTTAACTTAGAAGATGGAATTTAAATATTCTTCAGAGGGACTCCTCTGCAATCCCTGCCCTCCCCTAGGTTCCCTCCAATCCTTTGAATAACAATAAAGTCACTGTATTTGCTGAATTTCTGTAACATGAGAAATATTGCAGTAGGAGAAATGGGAAATTAATTGACCATATGGAGTGTGCCTAGACTTAAGAATTTTACAATATTTTTGGTAAGGTCTTAAAATGCCTTCCTTTAATCATAATACACTAAAAAAAAATGTGCAAACCAATTATGGCTGCAAGTTTTTGCCATACTTACCTCTTTCTATTAAAGACAGAGATGACAACTGAAGTTCTTGAAAGTATCCCATCTCTAAGAACTCACAGGTCCCCGTTAAACCTCACCATCTTCCTTCTCCTCTGCTATGGCTGCAAAGCTAACAGCGTCCACTACAAACGTGTCCCTGTGCCTGTGTGGGCCCCTAACTGCTAGTTAGTAATCACTTGTTTTCGCCTCAGTTGACTCCCTCTCACATACCCCACAGTGATGATTCCAATTCATCTATTCTCCTTAGCTCCTCTTTTATTTCCCTGGTCCCCTAACTCGTAAGGTATTTCTTTCTTGTACCAAGTGGAAACGCTTAAATTGTCATATCCTCTCCCTTCTCTATTTCAAAAACACTAAGTCCTCTTGCATCTTCATCTCATTCCTCCTCTTCCTCCTTCTGATGCTGATTCCTCAGCACACATGTATTCTCATCCCTAACTGTGACCAGCTGAGAGGCATTAATGCTCCATCGAATCTCTCTCTCTCTAGCATAGAGAGGTAATATGATGGAGTGGTTAAGAGCAAGCCTCCAGAGTTAAACCTTCTGAGTTGCTATCCTGACATCATCACCTAGTCGTATGAGTTTGGGAAAGTAACATAACCTCCCCATGCCTTAGAAGTACTTATCTCACAGCTCATGCAGCTCAATATTAAAGAAACAAACAACCCAATCCAAAAATGGGCGGAAGGCCTAAATAGACATTTCTCCAAAGAAGACATACAGATGGCCAAGAGGCACATGAAAAGCTGCTCAACATCACTAATTATTAGAGAAATGCAAATCAAAACTACAGTGAGGTATCACCTCACACCAGATAGAATGGGCATCATCAGAAAATCTACAAACAACAAATGCTGGAGAGGGTGTGGAGAAGAGGGAACCCTCTTGCACTGTTGGTGGGAATATAAATTGATACAGCCACTATGGAGAACAGTATGGAGGTTCCTTAAAAAACTAAAAATAGAATTACCATATGATCCAGCAATCCCACTACTGGGCATATACCCAGAGAAAACCATAATTCAAAAAGACACATGCACCCCAATGTTCATTGCAGCACTATTTACAATAGCCAGGTCATGGAAGCAACCTAAATGCCCATCGACAGACAAATCGATAAAGAAGTTGTGGTACATATATACAATGGAATATTACTCAGCCATAAAAAGGAATGAAATTGAGTCATTTGTTGAGACGTCATGGATCTAGAGACTGTCATACAGAGTGAAGTAAGTCAGAAAGAGAAAAACAAATATTGTATATTAATGCATGTATGTGAAACCTAGAAAAATGGTACAGGTGAACCGGTTTGCAGGGCAGAAGTTGAGACACAGATGTAGAGAACAAACATATGGACACCAAGGGGGGAAAACCGTGGTGGGGTGGGGATGGTGGTGTGCTGAATAAGGCGATTGGGATTGACATGTATACACTGATGTGTATAAAACTGATGACTAATAAGAACCTGCAGTATAAACAAACAAACAAAAAACCAACTAAACTTTCTTTGGGTTATTTGTATGGAAATATGTTAAATAAATGTTTCAGACATTACATGAAATTTCTAAAAATCTTATATGTTCTGGTATAATGTTATAAGTCATAATTCTAGTTATTACTTTAAAATGTATATCTCAGGAATAACTAAATTTCCTTGAACTTTCATCAAACCTTTAACCGTGGTCATTTTTAAGTCTTTTGTCATTGATCGACAGTTCTGGGTGTACTCTGATGCTTTTGCGAAAATGTTCCTATAAAAGGATTTCATCTTCAAGGAATTCATGGAAAAGACTCTGAAAGCACAGGTTTCTGGTAACTGACTATACTGCTGAACTGAATGAATAAGCATTTTCAGAACTCTAATGGAAAACCGATGAATTCATACAAGTGCTAACAAAAGATCAAGATGAAAAAAAATTACATGGGACTGAGTGAATTGATGAAGATGATTATAATTTTTGTGAATTTCTGTTTGAATAAAAAAAAAAGAAGTACTTATCTCATAGATGTATTATGAAGATTGAATTCGTTAAAGCATTCAGAACTCTGGTACACAGTAAGCAGCCAGACATTGTTAGCTATGACTACCTTCAATCTTCCTTAAACCCTTTCTCTGCCTCAACTGTTTTCTTCATTCTTGCATATTCTTAAGCATCAGTGCTTTTTCTCTTCATTACTTCAATGCCAATCTTCTTTCGAAAGAGCGGCTTATATTGTATTCATGCAACTTCAGCTGCAGCCCACACACCAATAATTCCCTAGACTGCAGTTCAGAAGGGCCTGTTCCAATTCTTATCTTTCCTCATTTCTCCACTGACCACCGCTTTCATTTTAAACATGTCTTTCTGCCTCGCTTGCATCACTCCGGATGCTCCTGATTTTCCTCTCACCTTCCAGACTTTTTTCTCTGATTCTCGGGGTCCTTTCCTTCCCTCCATTCCTAAGACAAGGTGTTTCCTGACATCTACTCTCTCTGCATCTCTGCTTCTCATGCTGGGATGCATTACAAGGCTGTGTGGTATGCAAAAGCACATCTACAGCCTCGAGAAGAACACGGTGTGTTCAAATATTAGTCATTGTATTAGTATATTTGACTACAGCACCCTTGGACGCAAGCAGAATTCTACTATTTCAGGTCAGCAAATTTTATTTTTTAGCCCCCTAAATAGAAAATACATGCAGCAAGCAATTGGAAAGTGCAGTACTCTAGAGCTGTTGGGGAACCAAGAGTCACTATCTCTGTAACCGGATCAGTGAACTAATGCACTGTTAGGATCACAGATGGCACTCATAGCCCCTGAACATAGGACGACAAGTGCCTTTCTAGATGAGTAGGACATTTTTTGAAAAAAAAACAAGTGCTGTTGTCTTTTTTTTTTTTAATAAACCAGTGTGTTTTCCTAATTTCATTTTACATTGAACATATACACACACACTCTCTCTCACACACAAACACACACAAAGCCTTTGGCTCCCGCAAGTTGATTAAACTTCCTACCACAATTGTACTTGGACAAATGTCCTATTTACAAACATGAAACTCTTGTTTAGTTACATTTCCCACTGAAGTTAGTCTGAAAACAGCAACAAGTCCAGAGATTCAGACTTTAGAAAACTCAGTGTCACTCTCTATTTATTTCTTCAAAAATATATTTATTCTAAATTATATTTTCAGTTGGAAATATTGAGAGGTGGTCAAAAACAGTAACGGTTGGAGCAAAACGTTGTAAGTGGCAAAAATGCAAAAGGAAATGCAGAACAATCTCGAAGCAGAGGGCGTGTCACAGGGAATTTGATGTCTCAAAATAACAGAGCACAGCCCCCAACCACAACTATATAAATTGAAGTGAGCACAGTTGGCCACACATTTAGAAGGTATGTATTGATGCTCCTTTAAAAACACAGGTTTTCAATCACTGTGGAGATGCAAATAAGCCTGTCTTGATGTCCACTGAATGGAAAAATCCTGACAAATAGCTCCCTGAAAACATCTCATTGAATATATAATATTTAAACCAATTTTGAAAAGTTTGAACGTTAAAAAGCTCAGAGAGAGAAATCTTGGCTGTGAGCAATGCTTCAAAAACACAATCAAACAGGCAGAGAAAAAAATTGCATGAAGCATCATCAAGGTTTGTTTCAGAATCACTGCAGGAGGCAGAACTCCAGAGACAAGGGCGGTTTGGTGGAGCACGGTGTGCTTGAATCTGTTTTGATTCAAAAACAGGCAACCAAGATGACAATGTGTATTTTTACAAGGCAAGCCATTGTTGAATAATCAAGAACCTGAAGATAAACTGGATTTTTACCTAATATTAGGATGAAAACTCACATACAAATGATCTAACTACTTTATTAGTCATCTACACTTATAATGGAGTCTGTCGAGGCGTGTTATTTGCTAAAGTACTTGAAGGTAGAACTGGCGAAGAAATCTTCAACAAAATATAAGCAATTTAGTTAGCGTGATATTGACTAGAAAAAAATGTTGGACTCAAATCCATGTTAAGGAAGCCTTTGGAAGCACTAATATGCACAAAAGACATTATGCCCCTCACTGTGCCAGCAGCCAATGATTTAATCTTTCATCCAGAATATTTTTAAGCTCCTACCATGCCAAGCACTATGCTAGGATTCAACGCTGAATAAAACAGACATACGCTCATCCTTATAATATTTGCATTTACCAAGAGACAGCTTCAAAGGTTTTTTTTTTTTTTCCTTAATTTTTCTCAGGCTGTTGAGGCAACTTAGTAAAACTGGATAATTTTGCAAAATACAGTATTTTTAATATTCTTCATTTTAGATAAAATTGTAATGAGAAGAGACTTAGAAAGCTTACAATACTACCTAAATGCATTCTCAAGCAAAAAATAGTACTCATGGTTAGAGTTTTTTAATCCAGTTATACATTAGTTTATTTTCATGCAAATAACAAAGACATTATGATAAAACAAACAAAACCCCTAAATGTTATGAGTTAATTTACTGTTCACACTTCTAACAAATTGCAGGTCACATGGGATTGTTTATTTTAGCAGATTTCCCCCCTAACGTTTGAACCTCGTGATTCAACTATTCCAAGGTAAAATTATGGTGATGGGGTTTCCCTGGTGGTGCAGCAGTTGAGAGTCTGCCTGCCGATGCAGGGGACACGGGTTTGTGCCCCGGTCTGGGAAGATCCCACATGCTGCAGAGCAGCTGGGCCCGTGAGCCATGGCCGCTGAGCCTGTGCGTCCGGAGCCTGTGCTCCGCACAGCGGGAGAGGCCACACAGTGAGAGGCCCGCGTACCGAAAAAAAAAGAAAATTATGGTGATGGTTTTTATAGAGTGTGACAAATTGTAACATGGAATAGAAGTTTGAGAGTTAAAAAGAGATATCAGAAGGTGAATAATTTGTGGCTCAGTCAGTTATATGTGACAGAAAGACAGCATTAGTCACAAAACAAAGATCATTATTCATATTTCCTTGTTGAAAATGTCCTTTATGAATATTTTCATGGGAGTGTAAAAAAAACTAACCGGTGGATCAGAGACTTTTTGTCTCCTACTAGACAAGTAGACAAGTGAGCCATCGACTCAACAAGTAGATGAGCTCATTCAAACTTTTGTCAAGAGCAGCCTGACAACATGGCATCATCTTTCCTTTTGTGATTCTGACTTGCTCCTCATATACAGCTCGTGTCTTTAAGAATGATGTTCTGAATACCCATACATATCTGTGAATTTGCCTCCTTCGAATAAGGTGACTCCAAGACAGAGAAGAAAAAGTATAGATATGCTGAACCCAAAATACATGATTAGCTGCCTTTAATTTAGCCCTATTATACATGAAAATGATCAACTCAATGAATAAAAACGTAGGGACTCATCTCTTAGTCATTACTTTCCCTCAACACCTACAAGAATCCGTCAGCCATTCCTTTCAGCTGTTATTTCAGGTTTTACTTCTGGCCCCATGCAACTCATTGGCCACACAGCAGGCTGAGGAATCATTTAAAAATCTAAGTCAGATCATTAATCCCCTTGCTTAAAGTCCTCAGTATTTGCTGGGGCATTGAAAATAAAATTCACTTCTTGGCATGGTCTGCCAAGCCCCTGTTCACTCTTTGAACTTCATTCTACGCCATAATTCCCTACCCTCCTCTTGTTCTCCAAAGTAGCTTCCTCACATCCGAAGGCATTTACAGGTGTGATTTTTTTGCCCAGATGACTTGTTCCCCAGCTCTTAGCTCAACTGTATCCTCCTAGTTACTCAAAAGCTTCTTAGACCATGCTCTCTCACTCCCCCACCACTCCTGATTTCATTACTATGTTTTACTTCCATCCTAGTACTTACTTTCTGAAAAATCCTGTCCATTTTTTGAATTTCTTGCCTATTGCTGGTTTCCCTCTTACCAGACTGTAAGCTCCAAGATGGGCTTTGCCTGTTTCGGTCACAGGCATATCCCTAGTGCCTGAAACGGTGTCTAGTGCATTCAGTAAAGAATTGTTGATTAAATAAATGAATCTCAATACAGCATAATCTTGCCCATTAATGAATGAATCAGGAAGAAATTTAAGTGTGACTAGATCATGGAGTAGAAGGAAGAATCTACACATATTTTTTAAAAAATAAAACACATGATACTAAAGAAATGTTGCACTTTGAAGTACGTCACCAAAGAACCTGGGTTAAAACTTTGATCTCCTCTGTGATTCTGGGTTCATGAATGAGTTGGAAAATTCTGAGGATCTATGCTCTGTATTCTATCCCTGACAATAGCATGCTCTCTCATGGCCTTGTCATTCATTTCTAAGCAGAGGACCCTTAAATATTTCTCTCATCCCTCATGCTCTATCTGCCCAAACACGACACCATTCCTCAGAGCCAGACCCTCTTCCTCTGCTCCTTATCTCTGTCAGGCTGGTAGCCTTCAACGAATTCTCTTTGCCTCTTTCCTCTATTTTCTGTGTTTCTTCCCCTCCCCTCAACATGCACCTTGGCAAAATTCTTCCAATCAGTCCTTTGTTTCTGCAGCCACTACCCTGGGTCAGATGTCCTTCCTTGCCTGCCTAAACTATTGTTAAACTTTTATAATTGGTTTTCCTTAGTATAATTGTTCCCTCCTTCCAATCCATCCATCCCAAGTCATAGCTCTATTCATTTTACTCCCCAGCTCAAAATCTTCCATGGTTTCCACTGACTGCAGAAAATAATCCCAACCTCTTAAAAATGAGCACACTCCATAAAATGCCCCTGATTGATCATCCTCAACCACCCCCTGTCCTCTTCCAATTCTTTGCACTAATAACTCTCCATGACTCAACATTCTACAGACTATTTTTTTTTAACCTCTGATCTTTGCTCTCAATATTATCTCTGCCCAGTGTGCCCTTTCCCATGATCCCTGCATTCTGGACACCTAATACCTATTGATTTGCTGAGTAAATAAACCTCTGTCTTTGTTTCAAGGTCAAGCCTTTGGCAACTTCTCCATAAGATCTTCCCCAATCCCTTTAGTCAGACTACCCTCTCCCTTCTCTAGGTATCTATTGTACTTGATAATTCTATCTCAGTATAGTAAGCATACTCTGCTTTCCAGTATAACTAATTGGGTACATATCAGTCCTTCCCGCTAAACTGAAGTTTCCTTTATGGCTAGGACTATGGTTAATCCATTAAGAATCCTTCTGTAGCACCAGCTAGTTAAACTGAAGGCAATCGTTGAAGTTGAGATGAGAGTACAGTGTTTGTGGTGGTGGTTAACAGCGAGGATGTGGCAGACAAGGTGAGTTGTGCATGTGATAGTGGTGGGATGGAAGCCCCAGCACTACCCTCAGTGATGTGGAAACCTGTCATACTGTGAATTATATTCTCAATTTTGGCTACCTAAAATCCTTAATCAACCCAGGTAAATGCACCAAGGAGCTCTTAGACCACAACTGGAGGTTACATAATCATTACAATCTTCACCCATTAATGTCTAAAGTGCTTGGTCAAAGCACTGGGTAGGAGTCAAGAGCAACTGATCTAATTAATTCCCCTATCCTTAAGCCCCAATCACACAGACTTCTCCTCAATAACCAAGACCCAAATTGTGCTGAAAAATTTGGTTAATAACCAGGATCAGTGGAGCTGAAAACTGTAAACCGGATACTTCCAAGGAAACAACCATTCCTGTATTCAGAATAAAAACCTATAGTCAGGTTTTGAAATCAGTATAAGCCAAACCTTAAAGAGCTATACAATTTTAAAAATAAACACACTCCACAATCATATTTTATTTATAGATGATATGGCACCTTACAATTCAATGCTTCGTTGAAAATGGGTGTAGAACATAAAAATGTAGTGGACAATTCAAACCATTCACATTTTATTTCTAAAAAGAGAATATTTCCTTATATTCAGAGATATGCATCTTCTTTGACGTCTTTAGCATCTCTGGAAATGTCTATGAGAAAAGGGGTATGGGAGATCACTACTCATAATTAAAGAAACTCTGCTTTATTCCATTGATACAGAAGAAGGCTTCTGATTGAACAAACATTAATTATGAACAAAAACCTTAAGTCTTTCATGTGGCAAATATATCTTCAGGAAATCAAACATTGCAGGGGCTATTTGCTTTCCTTTATTTCACTACCACATCAGTTCCCATGACATCCTGCCATTGTGGAGCAAATCAAAACAAGAGCCAGGAAATCACAGTGGCCAAAAAGTGGTGCAAGTCTGCAGGCTGCTGCCAACATTCAACGCAGCAGCAGTGAGAAACCCACAGATAATTTATATGTACATTCTCCCTTTAAATGTGTCTGAATCAAAACCAAAGTAGATCTCAATCAGTTAGTCCTGCCTAATGGAAAAAGAAAAAGTTCATGTACACAATTTCAATCTAACTCTTTACCTGCTGCTAAACCATCACTTTTTACTGAAATTCCACATTAAAAAATTGTAAGATATTTATGGTAAGAATATTGAACAGCACTATCTCTCTTATCTGTGGTTTCACTTTCTGCAATTTCAGTTGCCTGGGGTCAGCTGAGGTCCAAAAATATTAAATGGAATATTAAACAATTCATAAGTTTTAAATTGCATGCCATTCGGAGTAGTGTGATGAAATCTGGTGCTGTCCCACTCTGTCCTGCCCGGGATTTCCAACCATCAATAGCATAATAGCTCCATGATTCAGGATTATCCAAAGCAGATGATCCTCCTTCTGACATATTACCAGGTCAACAGTTGCCTAAAGCTACACAGCAATCCCTACCTCATTCATTTCACTTCAGCTCATCACATAGGCATTTTATCATCTTGCATCATCACAAGAAGAGTGAGTAAAGTAAAATAACATAGCTTGAGAGAGAGAGAGACCACACTCACATAACTTTGATTACAGTATATTGCTGTAATTGTTCTCTTTTACTGTTAGTTATTGTCATTAACCTTTTACTGTGCCTAATTTATAAATTAAATTTGATCATAGGTACGTATGTATAGGAAAAAAACATAGTATATATAGGTTCAGTACTATCCACAAGTTTCAAGCATCCACTGGAGGTCTTGGGATGTATCCCCTGTGAATAAAGGGGGACTACTGCACTAAAATACCTATCCAAATTATGCCGAATCTGGATCTATAATGAGGATGGATAAAAGCAAATAGTATGGCTTACAATAAGAGAGACAGAGAGAAACTACTGATCATTCACTAAAGGTTAAAATAATGAATTACTTAGCTCAGGGACAAAACGGTCAAAACCTGATGTAATTATATATATATAGGAAATATACAATAGACTATCAGCGAAGTTGAAGCAAATTATAAGAAAAATAAAATCAGCGTTATTTACTAGCTATTATCTTTCGAGGCTATAATGAAGCATCGATATTTTACTATCAGTTGGTTAGTGAGAGACACGATAAATTGTCTTTTTAATAGAGCCTTGGAAATAGAAGAATTTGGTAATTCAGGGAAATACAGTAAAATCTTATTATAGATTGAGCTATATTTAAGAAAAATGATGACTCTTTTGAAGACAGTAACCAATAGAATTAGTGACTTACTGGAAAGAACGTAAGTCTATTCCTCTTTAAACTGTGGTAAGTTGACATTTACCCATTTCAATTGATCAATGTGTAGAGTCACACTGAATAAATCAGGTTTTTTACTTTGGCAAAACTTACTACATCATTTCTACTTGTCTATCATGTATTTATCTGTAGAATTACAATATTATTTTAAACTTCCCTTTCATGGCCTCAAAACAGTATTTTCTGAGCCATTCTATAATCTCAAAGGGTAAGATGTCTACAGAGAGTCATTTGCTCTCAGTAGGAAAGATGCACATTCTCACGATATGTTACCTTGGTGTCATATAAAGCACATTGTGGGCTTTGGAATAGTACAATCCCGTGTTCAAATCCTACCCTTTCTAGGCAAATCACTAACCCTCTCGGAGTTGCTTCCTGTACAATTTGGGATAACTTACTGGGTAAGATAGTTGTGAGAAGTAAATGAAAGCACCTGTCATAGAGCTTTCCACAGAGTTGTCATTCAAAAATATGATTTCTCCCTCTTTGCTACTTTTTCATGGGTCCTTTTAGGTGACAGTGTAAAGCAGGAGATATTGCAGAAGCTTGTGAAACTTTGTTGCTGTTCAGAGCTCCTCAAAAAGAAAAACTGCATCCATCTTTGAAATCTACATTGCATATTTCAAAGAACTGCAGGTCTCCTTCCTGAAAAATCTTTATGTCTTTGCAGGCAGGTCAGCAGAAAACTTAATATGGCATCATTTTGTGGATAACCCATGGTCGTCATCACCAAATAAAACATCTCTGTATCAAGCATCTGACTCTCCTGAAAGTGCCATTGTGATCAGAAATCATCTCCAGATTTGGCAAAACAAATGTCTGTATCCAAGTCTGCACAATGTCTCTTTCCCAATATACTTTCAACCGAGTCTCTACCCACTGAGATCTACATATCACTGGTAAAATGCCTCACCTTTCATCTGTGCTGTTTTTTGGTAAAGCACTAATTTTCCTTGAGAGACGGGCAGAATTTCCTTTCACTGTCAAATTCTACCTTTGGTTGTATACTGAGAACCAGAACATAAAAATCCCCAGCAATTTATCTCGAATGTCTGATAACCACCTCATAAATGATCGCTTTGGGTTTTGAAGAGCTTTGCAATAGGAATTTCAAAGACAAGACATTCAAACCTCTCTTCAAAAGTCAGTGTTGATGGTTCTACAAGAAAGTAGATACCTTGGTTATCCTACCACTTTTATACTCCAGGACTCAAAAATATAGTCTCAAAAAGAGTGAGTAAGATGATACATTTTATGTTGTACATTTTTTTACTATAATAAAAATAGAGTGAATGATACTAGGTAGCTATAAAATCTGTTAAAGTCAAGTAATTGCCATTAGCCTAACCATTAATCTCAGTATTAATTTCACCCACCTGACAGGCGGATGTGTCCATCATTCTTTTTTTTTTTTCGATACACGGGCCTCTCACTGTTGTGGCCTCTCCCGTTGCGGAGCACAGGCTCCGGACGCGCAGGCTCAGTGGCCATGGCTCACGGGCCCAGCCTCTCTGCGGCATGTGGGATCTTCCCAGACCGGGGCACGAACCCATGTCCCATGCATCGGCAGGTGGACTCTCAACCACTGCGCCACCAGGGAAGCCCTGTCCATCATTCTTGATGACACCCTAAGTACTTAGAGATTCTGCCCATTAGCAAGCTGAAAACTGGTGTGGGCTTTTTGGAGAGGGGCATTTTCACACCATCTGGATAAGTCAAAGGGTCATGTAAGGTCACAGTCATCAGTACAATGGCTAGAATTAGCGGTGAAAGCAGAGCAGGGAGAGGAATTTGGCAATAGGCATGTGAGAAAAAGACACAGAGTTTGTTCCCAGTTTTTTTTCTCCAGTTAAAGTATTTCTAGGGTAGGTTCTTGGATGAAATAAAAAATAATATATATTGTTGGCTCAGAGTCCTTTTCATGAGCTATAGATAAAGGACTACAAAGTTTCAAAGAAGTCTTGAGACTCCTTTCTTCACTGGTAGACTATATCATACTATCTCAGAAGATAAGTAGGAACTTCCTGGGTAAAATAGATGTGAGAAGGGTAATAATGTGTGGAGAAGTGAATAGGAAGAGCATATACACAAAAACAAGAATCATGCAAATTAAGGATAGTTTCAGGAGATGGTAGAGTTCCAGGTTTTTAGAAATATGGTTATGGGTGGCGAGTGTATTAATTTCCCACTGTCTCTATAACAAATTACCACAAACTTAAAAGTGTAAAGCAGCACAGATTTATTCTCTTACAGTTCTGGAGGTGAGCACTCCAAAATTAGTGTTAGCAGGCTTGGTTCCTTCTAGAGATACCAGGCTGGAGTCCATTCTTTTCCTCTCCCAGCTTCTAGAAGCTACCAACGTTCCTCAGCTTGTGGCCACATCATACCAATTCCTACTTCTGTTGTCACATTGCATTCTTACATCTCTCACCTTCTTGCCTCTCTCTTATAAGGCCTCTTATGATTATATTTAGGATCTACCTGGATAACTAAGGAGCATATCTCCACCTCAACATCCTTAATCACATCTGCAAAGTTTCTTTTGCCATGTGAGGTCATATACTCACAGGTTCCAGAAATTATGATGTGAATGTCTTTGGGGGCCCTTATTCAGCCTACCACAGCTGGTAATAAAAATTATGATAATATCTAACATTATGATGTAGTAGCCACTACACTAGGCACTTTACCTGCATTATGGAGCCACTTCTCTTTCTCTGAAAGACGGGAATGATTAAGGATAATATTTAAAATACTTAGAAACATATATCAAGGCATTGAGCAATGAGATTGGATTCCAGACATAGTCCTGGAGCTCTCACTTCTGCATAGCTCTTCCTCTGCTGGATCCAGAGAGTTCCACATGGTCCCAGGAAAGAAGTCAGGAAGTCCATGCTGTGCTGTGTGAGTTTACTGATCGAACTGATAGTAGCTTACTGCACACATATTGGAGGCAGGTCTGCTGCTAAGTATTTTACAGACTTTATCATATTTAATCCTTACTTTAACCTTCCTGGGGAGAGACTGTTATCTCCATTTTACAGATGAAGAAAATAAGGCTCAGAGAAGTTAAATAACTTGCCCCTGTTCATACTGAGACTCACTATGACAACAGGACCCAAACTCTGTGGGATTGTAAACCCCCTCTTCCTTCCATCAGGTTACACTGTGTCTTATTCCAAAATCCAAAATAATAATACTATCTAGAGATACTTAAGGATCATCAAACCAAAACGATGGTCCGTAAAATAAATTACATATTAGATTTGTGAAAATAACATAGTGGGCTCTTCTTTAATGACAGAAGTTAGCATTGCCACCTCTGCTCCCCAACAGAGAGGGTCCAATCATTAAAACAAATAACCAAGTTAGTTCTTGGGAGGGGGCCAGTAAGGCTCATTCCAATGTTTGCATTGCCAAAGGAATCTCAGTGATATCATGTGGGCCTCCCAAGTATGAGGCTTGACACAAGTCTTTGGTGTTTTAAATCTCTACCATTGGCCATTCTACTGGTGCCAATATAACATTCCCAGCACATTCAAACTCTGAATTTTTTAATGTTACACAACAAATAAAATTAATTATACTCTTCTCAGTTTGCTTGGGCCTACAGAATTTAACAGATATCAAATATATGACACCAACAGATGAGTTTCAAAATAAAGTTTAGCTGGAAATATGACAGTCATCTTTCATCATTGCTTGGAAATACCATATTCATTTTTGTTTGATGTGCAACAAATGAATTTATTCATGTGAAACTGTTGGATTTTTTTGTTAGTTTTCTTTTAAAATAATTACTAAAAAGAAAATAGAGGGCTTCCCTGGTGGCACAGTAGTTGAGAGTCCGCCTGCCGATGCAGGGGACACAGGTTCGTGCCCCGGTCCAGAAAGATCCCACATGCCGCGGAGCGGCTGGGCCCGTGAGCCATGGCCGCTGAGCCTGTGCGTCCGGAGCCTGTGCTCCGCAACGAGAGAGGCCACAGCAGTGAGAGGCCCGCGTACCGCAAAAAAAAAAAAAAAAAAAAAAAAAAAAAAAATAGAAAAGAGAAATCAACTGCAAATTCATAAGATAAACATGGCTCTAAATATTTCAAATAACATGTTATCACTGGATCCAGGCACAAATGTCCTATGATTTGTGCACACACCCTCGTACAGAACATAACAGTGTGAGGACCCACCAATCAGTGCCTTCAAGTTAAAATAAGGAGGATATTTTGTTTATTTTCAGCAACATCTGGTCCCGTGACATATGGTAATTCCTACATTTAAAACGAAAAAAAAGGGATATGAGCTCATCAGCAGAGTGATAAACAAGGTGGCTGATGAGATATTAAAAAGGTGTTGGTAAATTTACACACATTAACCTAATGATTTATCCCACTTTCTCTGCAAACGCCCATGAATATATCCGAAAAGGCATATATATATTCATACCTTCAAAATCTTTTTTAAAAGAACACTGGACAAGTCATAAAATTCATAGAATTTTGGAAAAGAAATGAACAAATCCTGAGTCTCCTTTATGACCTGACACTGAGTCAGTACCGTCTCCCCACCAAGAGGACCTAAGAAGGGCTTCCGTTCCCCAGGTAACCTTGTGTCCTTACCGGTCTAGGTGCCCACCTCTGTGGGGATGAAGTAAATCCGGTCGATGAACCCTGACTTGGACATTTCAGGGTCCTTTGGTTTACTCAAATCAAACAGTACTTTGTTTATAAATGGTCTCAAAATTTCATTCATGCCCAGGAGGGTGGGGGCAAGGGAAGGAGAGAGAAAACATGAAATACGTACAAAATCCCAAATACATACTATTTCTAAATATTTGATCTTATGATAAATCTTAACATTGTCTCTGGCTGCAAGGGTGAGAACTCATTATGAGATGTTATCAGAGACCAGAAGAATCCCACACACTTCAATTAGCTAGATGCGAGGTTAATTCAGATAGGACTTTATGGTTCTCCATCACAGCACAAAACCAAAGCAAGAATATATACGTAATAATACTATCTTGTGGGTAGGGCTGGAGAGAGAGGAAGCCATTATAAAATTCTGAAGGTGAGGGAGCCAGAGTATACTATAAGCATTACATGTTAAAATGTTTAGCACCTAAAAATTAATTTTAATAGACGTATAAAGTACAGAACTAAAAAGCCCACTTGAACATTTCCCCAAACCATTTTTATAACACTTTAATGGGGAAATAAAAGACAAGCATTATTATTTTCATTTTATAGGCAGTAGATTTTCACATAAAGTTTTAAGGTTCATGAGTTGTCCCTAATTTGTTTCCGTTTCAAGTGAGAGATTAATGCATTAATTTATAATTGGCTCTTATTAACACTTGTAACATATCTTTTCTACTTCAGGCCCATTTATTCATTTATTCATTAATTTACTCATTCACTGGTCCTATTAATATTTATTGGTACCTATGCTGTGCCAATGGCTATGCCGTGTCTCAAAACTTCAAGGCTGAACAAGAGGGAGAATTCTCTCTGCCCTCGTGAAGTTTCTAGTGAAACAGAGAAGACATATATTGGACAATGATCCCCAAAATAACTAATAGATTAATTAAATAAAATGAGTGTTACAAAGGAGACACAACACATTATGAAAGCATATAACTCCTAACCCATTTATATACAGTTTTTTTTCAGCTGAAGAACTCAAAGCTAGTATTGAAATATGGAACTTAGGTATCCAGCTTTTATTCTGATGGTTTTTATTCTTCAAGTGATTTCCTGAACAACACTAAAAGATCTTAAGACAACTACTTTGTTTTAGTGCTATGTTTATTATCTAATTGATCTGAAATAAAATTTCACATAAAAAATTAGATATCATATAATTAAAATGAAATATAAATGATATGCTTATATCACCATTAATTTGAAGATTTGGGAAAAATTAGTTGCTTCCACTTTTTTTTTTCTTGCAGGTCATATTCAGTTTTGAAAAAACCCATATAAAACAAAGTTCTTACTACCTATGTCTAAGATGTCTGTGGTCCTGAAACCATGTAATCCTGCGTTTTTAATTTAACCCACACCAAAGTACTTATTTATAATTTCTGAATTTTAAGATGCTTTCTAGTCTAATCAAAAACCCATAGATGTCCTTTCCTCAGCAGTAAAATTATAATAGCCACAAGGAGGAACTTCTGCTATTGTATTGAGGTTGCTTTCATTCTCTTTCGAATGATGACAAATAAACAGAGCCAGGTGAAGTACAATGGCTGCTCAGGACACCCCACTTAACATTCTTGAACATAATACTTGCTGTAGAAAATAAATTCTGAAAATATTTTAAGTTCTATATGTTTATCATTCGTTTCTAAACACATAGATTTTGAATGCCAAATCAACTCTACTCACCAAACTGGAAACACTTCCTCTTTTAAGTTGTCTAGTTATCTTTGTTTCTTGGGGTGAATTCTTTAAGTTTCACAAGTCCAAGACAACTGGACTCATTTATCTATCTATAGCTTCCATCAGCCACAAGGTTCATATTTTATCAAGATCTAAGCAAAATTCTCTTTTGAATTTTTCTAATGTAAACACTTATAGCTCACCACACACACACAAAAAGCATTGCCTCTTTGTGGGTACAAGCATATTGTATAGAAGGACAATAGTACTAACACGTCATCAGCAGGATGTGGCTGAGGCTTGATTTTCCCCCAGTGAAGTGGGATTTTATTATCCCATCTCTCAACTCTTTCACCAATTTCCTCTGTTAATAAAAGGTAAATGCTGATGACCCTGCTGGTTGGGTGGAGATCCCACCTGTGGACACAGAATGACATGGTCCTAGTTAAATTTGTGTATGGCTACTGTCACGTCATTTATTTCACTGTAACTTTGGCCAAATAATTTAATCCACTTCTATTTTGGTTAAACTGAACCATTACTCAAAGTTTCACACTTTGTGGAAATTTTTTCCAGGTACTTAACCATTTAAATTGGCATTTTTGGTATGAGGTACTATTTAAAGAACAAACTACCCATTTACACATTATTGGTATAGGTGATACCAGGTGTATGCATTCAAGACTAATGTTACATTATAATATAATGAACTACTTCTCTACAATGCCCCAGTCAGTCCCTAAGTAGTATGTCAGAAAACAAACACTGGCCTTAACTCTCTCACATCACCCTAATTGTGTATTCTTGCTCCAATTACTTCAAGACTTTTGAGGAAACATTTTAAACAATGAGTTTTTCTTTCCTTCTTTAAGATTCTTACTTACAATTAAGTGAACCTAGAATTCTCTCATAACTGTGTTAAGAAAAAAAAAATTCCCTTCTTACCTTGAAGTAGGATACTCTAATCATTTTAGCTGATTAAAATAAAAGCTTATGAAAGTTTCACTTACTTGGATTAATCACTTGAGTTTTATGAATCAACTACCATTACTAGCTCTTTTAAAAACACCAACCATTACATCATAAACTGCTCTGAATTCTTATTTCTACAGTCTTCATCACATACCATAGGGTGGAGAGACCATGGACAAAGGGTGGTAACAGGAAGAAGCAAAGTCACTTACAAAGAAGGATAAAAAGAAAGAAAGAAAAGCTTAACAGAGAAACCAAGGCTGGGGGGCGGGGGTTATTGGTGGGGAGAAGAAAGGAGAAGTGAGGAAGGGAAGAAAAGTGATGAAAGACTCCACTTTTATATACAAATACTAATAAATGAAAGCAGTGCATGAACTGTATCCTTGCTGTACAGTTCTTCCTAATAAAATTGTAGGGAGATGAGAAATCTTTCAGTCACTGCTCATTGCCTTTCATCTCATCTCACCATAAAACTTGGGTAACTGCCACATCAAAAAAAACTCATAAAAGAAAATACAAATTTACGTATGAATCATCCTCTCACTTCTACTCCTAAAAATTGCCTGACTTCTTCATTGTATTTAAGATATCGGGTCTCCCTTGAATGAACCCATCACAGCATTTTCTATCTCAGTTGAAAATACAAAAGGCCACTGGCCTTTTTAAAAGATGTATTAAACATCTTCTCCAAATGAAGTTTGTGTGCTGAGAATCAGAAGTTTATACTGAGACTCTGCTCAGAGGTCTGTCATAATGTAAATGACTGGGAAAGAAGGTAACAACAGTAGCAGTATAAGCTGTCAAAAAAGTGTGGCCGGGGCTTCCCTGGTGGCGCAGTGGTTGAGAGTCCGCCTGCCAATGCAGGGGACACGGGTTCGTGCCCCGGTCCGGGAAGATCCCACGTGCCGCGCAGCGGCTGGGCCCGTGAGCCATGGCCACTGAGCCTGCGCGTCCGGAGCCTGTGCTCCGCAACGGGAGAGGCCACAACAGTGAGAGGCCCGCATACAGCAAAAAAAAAAAAAAAGGTGTGGCCAACCACAGTGATCAGTTTTTGTGCTCAATGGATTTCCCCTGGAAGAGAGACTGCAGACTGTTTGGGGTAGGGCTGGGGAGCTGTAAATGAGCTCTGCATAATCACAGAGTTTCTTCTTGTCTATACATCTATAATTTGAAAGCACAATGATATATTTTATAAGAGAAGTTAAGAGGCTCAGGTTCTGGACTCTGCTCTCAATCTTGGGCAACCTACCTTATCTTTCTGGGCCTGAGTTCCTATATCTTTAAAATAAAGTGTCCTTTTCAGTTTTTATAACCTATGGCATTTTGTTTACAACCACCTTTGGTGAAAACCACTTTGCACATACAACCTAGCATGCGTGCATGTGTTTGTGTGTGTGTATGTACACACACACATACACATACACAGCTTGATATTATTAGGACTTTCTCTCTCCAGATAGAACTACACCTATTTTACTCAGTCAGTACTTATCTAGCCTAAAAACGTCTTTGGATAGCACATTTAACTTCTTACTAGGAAACTCATTCCAATGTCTAATAATGCCAACTGAAAAGAATTTTCTCACATGTAAAAACAACTGCTTTAGAACTGGGATTTCAGCCATATCTTAAGATGAATAAAAATGTTAAGTTCTCCTATGATTTAGATAGGTAATTGAATGTCAGCTTATATTTGATGAAACCGAACTCTTTACACAGAAGAAACTGGAAACTAAGAGACATTTAGATGATGAAGGTAAAAGCTTTCATACCAAGCCAGGATTATCAGTGAAGATGTTATGTAAGATGGAAAAAAGACCAGTAATCAATCCAGCAAATATCCATAGATTTGTAACTTGAGAAGTAACAAAACACAAGTGTTAGGATGTCCTCACCTTCACATGAAGTCATATAGGTCCTCTGCAATGAGGCATCTGAAGGCGTATATGTCTTAGAGGCCTAAATTTATGCCCGTGGCATTTAACCATGAAAAAATTTTTCAAAAGAGTGATATGGAATCAATAGAACTTGGCAACAAAATGAAACTGAGACTATAGATCCTGAGATACCAGCAGGGTATTTTCTTGCTCTTTCCAACCAGAACATTCTGCAGGGTCCCTCTTCTTTCACCCATCCATCAAAATTTAGTCTTCCTAGGTACACCCAGGAAAACAAGCTAGAAATATAGAAGTCATTCCTGACTCTTCTCTGTCACTCAGCATCCGACAGCCACCAAGTCGAGCTGATTTTTACTTTCTAATTTTTTAAATCTAATTTACCTTCTCTGCATTCTTACTACCTTGATAGAGGGTCTTATCTCTTCCCTTTGCTATGAAAACAACATTTTAGTCAGTCTTTTACCTCTTAAATCTATTCTTCATGCAGCCAACAGAGCGATCTTTGAAGAACACAAATCAATCTATTAATATGTCCCTCCCCTGCTTAAAATACGTCAGTAGCTTCCAAGGCCTTTTCTCCTATCCCACTGTTAGCATCACATGTGGGATTATTCCTGTGTGATTTAATCCCCCTCAGCCGATCCCTCCGGTCTCATCTGTCATTACTCCATGACTCATATTTGTTTTGTTTTAACAACACTAAAGTAAGTACTTGGATTCCTCCACATACCTGGCCTTAGCTGATATGTCTGTGATTTCAATATGCATTCTTTGCTCAGAAAAACCCATGCCTCCCTTCTTTAATCTTTTCCATATCAACATGAATAAGTCTTTCATATCTTTTAATATTCAGCTCTGGCAACACCTCCTCTCAGAAGCCGTTCCTCATTCACTTCCTCTTCCATACCACCTTTAGTTATTTCCAACCCTGTGGTACTATCTCTGTGTTATACTTAGGACATTGTATTGCTCTTTTTTTCTTTTCTGTGCTGGCTTCTCTCATTAGCTAGCTGTGACATCACTGAGGGCAAAGATTATGTATTACTTGAATTGCACAGTGCCCAAAACTCCATAAATATTGACTAATTAATATAAATATGATACTGGATTCCAATCTCTAGTGTTTCATTAATGTCAAGTGTATTTAAATGGAATATGGATATAGGTACTTATGACTGAAGCCATTTTTCACTTGAAGGAAACAGATGTCATATTTAGAGAGAAGTTATATAATTCCTGTCTCTAGATCTGGAACACAATGTTACAAGCGACTGCAATTGTGTTAACAGAAAGAAGAGCTTAACCTTGGCTATATATAGAAGGGTTGATAGGCCCCTAAAACTGTATATAACATGTTTGTGTAAGTACAACTGTTCCAGAGAGAAATTTAATAAGATTCTCCAAATCTGCTTCTTTATAGTTTGTTGGTTTTAAATCCTCTACTTAAAGTGTAGAAAATAGACAAGAAAATATACTGTGAATGACCCTCAGGTTAACCAAACCTATGGAAAAGCAAGGCATCAAAAATTGATGTTTAAAGGAAACTTGAAAAAAGAGGTGAGATTTTAAAGGCTCCTGAATGTATAAAGTTTTGTGCATTTTGAACTATGTTGATTATTCTCACTCGTGTCTCTTCGTAAAATTATTAAAACTCTACCTGAACATAATAAAAGTGAGCAGTGTACTAAACTCTGGGCTTTGTTTTTTTGCATTTGATCCGCTGATTTTATATTGAGAGAAATATTCTACAAGTGGTCTCTAAAGCCAAAACAACGAAAAGTGAAAGAAAGAAAGCCTTCAGCGTTAAATGATACCATCCCCTTAAGAACTATTCACACTTTACAAAACCTTCCTCTTTTTGCCTTGGATTTTAGCGCTGTTTTTGTGAAAACTGTCAACCTAAATATATAAACATAAATGAAAGTAATATCCGGAGAAAATATTGTCTATACTCTTAACTTGTCTCTTGAGGAAAGAGAAGATGGAATGAACTTAAGGGGTGCTAAAAAGTATTTCTACAAGAAGCTTTTTTATGGATTGAAGCTAAGTGAGAAAGATCATAAAAGTTGGAAACCCCCATAATAACATCTGCAAGTTTACTGTTAATAAAATAAAAGAGTTTATAGTGCTAACCTCATTCCCCCATAATATTTTAGAGAAAAAAGCATAAGGCATATTGTCATCCATATGATAGATGCTACATTGTAACGCCATAGTATAAAAGTCCTGCTTGTTCATTTTTATGAAAGAAAATAAATCCCAAATCATATTTATTTATTGCTCTTGAACCCTGAACAGTTACTTATCTCAAACTTTTATGTATAAATATATAGATTTATAATGTGGTGTCACCTATACTGATACATTGTTTCTAGCCTCTTTGGGAAACTAGAAATATCAATGAAATGAGAAATTCTACTTTGGCATTGTCTAATATATATATATTTTGCAACAAAAATGTGCTTCCTGTATTCTGCATGATACTGTAATGGTCCACACATGACAGGCATTTGGAAAAACCCGTAAAGTTCTTAGGAATTTTGCTAAGAATACCTACTTTTGCGTTGTGGACATCTGAGAGCACTGGTGGCATGTGTTTGTGACCTCTGCACCACTGGTTTCTTGAATTCTAGTAGCAGCTTCTTGATTCCCTAACTTCAAGCCCTTGGAATGACTGTGTATGCTTTTAATTATTTGTATTATATACTGTCTTGTATGAAATTCCTAGAATTACTTCTGTTTCCCTAATATGGCCATATGTATTTATTACCTCCCCCAGCTCAGATGTCATAAAGGGGAGAAAAGTACAAAACAAAACAATAACGGTAGTAAGGAACTGGAAGAGAGTCATCTGAAAACAGAAAATTTCGACAAACTTATAAAAGTCAAAGCAGATAAAGAAGTGATAACTAATGAAACAGAGTAAACCATAGCTTGGAGTGTCTTGAAGGGATATAAGTAAGAGAGAGAGATTGATTTACACAAACAAAATGGCTCAGAATTCCAAACCACCAAGTACAATACAGTCAGGAAAGAGAACAGAAGTGAAATGGGGAACTGGCAATAGGAGTAATAATTGTAAGCCTCCCTTGTAGAAGTAGCCACTACCCATCCTTGCAGGAAAGCAGACACCCACTACTAGTCAGGCCACTCTGCCATAGGGAAATATTTAAGGACTCTTTACTAGAAATGAAAAGTTCACTAAAATAAGTAAGTGAATGAAAACAGTAATAGCTCCAGACAAAGGATCTCCACAAGCTGGAATGTTCTGATCCCCCAATAAAACTGTCCATTCACAGCTCCATCACCCTAAAGCAAACTACTAGTCAGAGTCCGTTCAGTTTTTCCTCTCTTGAACTTGAATAAAAAGATGATCCTGGCTCATCAGGCACCTGAAGGTAATGTGTCTTGAAGGAGACAACCCGATATACACAAGCAAAGAAAATAAAATGACCTCGGATGAAACAGATAGTTTGGAGAAGTTTAATTAGTAATTCTAATTATATGCTAAGAGAGGTTTAAGAAAATATTGCTTCAATATAACAAGGTATCATGATAATGTAACAATCATAAAACAAGACAGAGCTAATAAAAGTTAAAAACAGGATTGCTAAAATAAGAGATTCAATGGAAGGGGTAGAATACAAATGTGAGAAAAGTTCATAGAAAGTAGAATTTTTTTTAAAGAGAGAAACAAAAAATAGGAAACATAAGAAATAGGGAAGATCATCTAAGAGATCATACATCCAACTACTACTTCCAGCTACTACTGTCAAAGAAATATTAGACAAGAACATTTCCCAGGGCTTAAAGAGCCAAGTCTGGAGAATGAAAAGATCTATGATGATGCAAAGAGGTTACACCAATAAGCTGAGGCTACCTCAGGAGTATCCACAGCTGCTGCAAGAAAACTGCATTCACTATAAGAGGAAGTCCCCCCCAGGGTCATACTGAAGATCACTGCAGCCACTGCCTCCAGTCCACACTGCTGGAATCATTGCATTCATTCTTATGAGTTCACCTGCAAACTACATCTGATGACTCCTGAACTTGCATCTCCAATTGCAACTCTCATACCTCAAGGCCTGTAAGTCTGCTCTACCTACATATCTTGCAGAAACCTCAAATGTACTATGTTCAAATGTGACAAACCATCCTCCCCGACAGACTTGCTCTTCCTCCTGTTTATTTCTCCCGTGTCTTTTTTCCTTGCTTCCTCCTGTTTCCTTTTTTCCTTCCAACTAGAAACAACCTAGATATTTGGGAGTCATCCTTCACTCTTCTCTCTTACTCACGTCCGCATGCAAAAAACAGCCACTGAGTTGCACCAATTTTACTTTCTTTTTTGAAAAACTCCAATCTCTCTTCTCTTTTCCATTCTTACTAGATTTATGTAGATTCATATAAATTTGTAGTAATCAAAGGTAGTATTGGCAAGGCACTAGAAAAATTGATTATGGAACAGAAAGAGGTCAAAACCAGACCATGTACATGTGGAAACTTACAACAATAACACAAAAATCTTACCATAATAATGGTGGAATTTCAAGTAAATGAGAAAAGTGTGGTCATTCCAATATATGGTGATGGAACAATTGGTTATCCATTTAGAACAAAAACATTATAATCCTTTTTGACAAAATCATAATCACAAGTACAGATGGATTTAACACTTAAATCTAAAAAACCAAAACTATAAAAGTACTAAAAGAAAAAAATAAGAGATTCTATTACACGACCTTGGATTAAAGACTTTAATAGAAGAGATTAATAAAATATGGTATGCAAATCACTGAAGACAAAGCAGTGTAGGCTCCTACCTTCCCTCTGTGGTGCAAACAACGATTATGGAAATTCTTTAAAGCATGCTTTTCCCAACATGTTATTTTTCTTTCTGCCGTTTCCCTCCCCTTACCCAGTTCAGGCTTAAATGTTCCAAAATGTATCAGCTACCACTTCCATGTAAGGCTCACCTACCTCTTTATCTATCAAAAATAATAACCCAAAAAAAAAAAAATAATAACCCACAGTTGAATTATAGTTACCTTATTTATCGATTACTGTATTTCAGGCTTTGCACCAAGCATCTTACATACATCATTTTTAATTGTGAAGACAACTTTCAAGGGAGCTTCTGTTACAACCATTTTGGCATAATTGCCTCCATCTCAATCTCTTTTTCTTAAGAAAACCACCTTTTAAAAAACTGATATATACCCACCTCAAATAAGTTACAAATAAAGGAAAGAAAAATGATGAAAGTGAGAGTTTTATAATCTCACCACAAGAAATTAAACATTAACATTAGGCAAACGTGATTCCAGACATCTTTCTAAGAATGTATTATGATAAATAGATTGATGGGGAGAGAGAGAAAGAGAAATATTTTCCTAAAACTTTGAATTATATACTTATTATTTTTATTTAAAATTATTAAATTTGATTGTAACTAATGTTAACAAAAGGAAAATAACTTGAAGATACCATTGTTAAGCTTTATATAACCACAGGATATTATATTGGATTTTAGGATTAAGAAAAGAGATTATGAAAACTTTGAAGGCATTAGGATTATTTTTCAAACAATTTAATTTTAGACAACTCACTCTCCCCTCTTAGATAAAAGAGCATCTTAATATTTTCACATTCTCTCCTT
Organism: Neophocaena asiaeorientalis asiaeorientalis; assembly: GCF_003031525.2. Lineage (NCBI taxonomy): Eukaryota > Metazoa > Chordata > Mammalia > Artiodactyla > Phocoenidae > Neophocaena > Neophocaena asiaeorientalis. The sequence continues at coordinate 3,313,721 of NW_020175221.1, read as the reverse complement.
CTATCCTCTCATTCCTTCCTCCCATCCTTCCCCTCCTCCTAATTGTTATTCTTACAATGACCAGGTTTATAACATGTATTGTCTCTCTATAAACACAGTTTCTATAACTGTTTATCATCCTGTAGATGAATTTATTACAGAGCAATCACTATGGGACAGTCCTTCTAAAAGTTTACAACTGTTTGTAAATTATACATGTATATGTACAATTATTTGATTTGTGCATTTTTTTCTTTCCTGAGACTTAAGTCCCAGCAAGGCAGAGACCCTGCTCCTCTTTGCTCACCACTGGAGAACCACACTTCACACAGTGCCTGACATAGAAAAGGTATTCAATATTATTGGTTGGATGAAGAAGCAGTATGTTAAGGGCTACATGGAATACACACATAAAATAATAATAATGGGATTCAAAAGAGAGTGAGTTGGTCAAGAAAAAGTTTGTAGAAGATATTGTCTTGGAAGAGCAATGGATTCTGACAGATGACAGTGTCACAGCTCAATATGTGTTTTTATTTTAGGGGTGGGATAGAACAGGAGTCAATAGGGAATTGGTTCCATGACATGTGTGTATGATATAATTTTATACATTTTGTAAGTTTTACAAAGAGGAAACTGGAAGTGTAATACCTAGATGTTAACTGTAGTTATTTGAGAGTAAATTGATTCCAAATCATTTTTTTCTCATCTTTGTATCTTTCTCTAAAAATCTATCTTTTAAATAATAAGCCCATATCACTTTCATAATCAGGTGAAAAATAATAAAGCTATTTTCATCTTGGAAAAAATATACATTGAAAACAACATCTATGGAGGGCTTACTTTGTGCCAGAAAATGTTCCAAATACCCAAAATATTGATTCATTTCATATTTGAAACAAAACTGTGAGGTAGGTTTTATTGTTGTGCCTATTTTACAAATGAGGAAAATGAGAACACAGAGAGGTTAAATACTTTGTTCAAGGTCACACAGCTAATAAGGAGAGGAATTATCATTTGAAACCAAGCTTTCCAGCATTTATTCCTCTGTCCATAACTACCTCTCACAGAAGAGCAAGACTTTGACAATCAGAGTTCTCTTCATACTGTTCTCAATTAGAGGAAATCCAGGCAGCACTAAGGGCAGGCACAGCAATCTTCTGTGGCACTGAGCAATCTTCTCATTTTCTACCCGTCCACTTAAAAAATTTAATAACATCCAATGAAGACCTTCGAGCTTGTTCATCGGACTCTCTCTACCAACACCAGGCCACATGCACAGCTGAGTGTATGTCATTCAAAATCGGTTAAGATGCAGCCTCCTGAGCAAGCTGCATATGAAATTAACCCCCTCCTGTATCATTTCTCCATCTTCTTTTCTTAGATTAAATCAATAATTCATCACCTTTCTTCAAAGGGCCATTTCCAAACCCTTCAATTATATTGGCATTTCTGCTCCCAATCTAAATGTCATGCCTCATCAGGGTCAGATAATGAAATGTGATGTCGTCTATTTGGCTGAGTTTTCAAAGGCAAAAACTCAGGCAAATAGACTGCTGTCTTATACACCTTATCCATCATTCTGCACTGCCTGAACTACTAAAAGAGCAGGAACTACAGGAAATTCGTACCCTCTAGGCAAAGCCTATGCCCTAATGTAGGACAGAAAACCAAATAAAGTAGTGAATCATTCCTAATAAACCTTGGATACACACCTTCCATTTCAACTTCTGGGCCTTTTTAGTTTCCTTTGTTGCTCAACTCAAAGGGACTCAGAAAGCAGGTTTTGAGTATAAGCCTCTTTCTCCCAAGAAGCTCTTTATTCTGCTACTAAGAAATTGGATAAGTCAGATAATCTATGCTGGATCCTGAATCCTTAACAGGTAGGCTATTGCAGATACAGTGCAAGTGGGTGGGAGGTGGGGACAAAAGGGAGGGTGTATGACTTATTCTTTTTTCATGTGTGAAATTGATGTTTTACATGCATGTTCTATATTACATCTTATGGTGATTAAGTGTGTGAGTAGCTTACATGATCTTAAACTTTTTATTGATAACTTGCAATGTATTGTACATCCCTGCACACAACACACTCTTCTGTGGTAGCTCTATTTAACACCTGGAGATGTTTCTGAATGATCTCTTGATAGTACAGTGAGCTTTTACAGCCAACTTAGTTCATTGCAACAATGTAGACAGTTGACCTAGAAGTGAAATATTCCACTGGGGTCTAGACTCATTTAATTCAACTAACCACATAATTATCAAGTCTTTGTCTCATTTTGTAATGTGCGACTCCTTCCTAAAGCATAAAATCACCTCAGGAAAATGACCAGGAAAATCTAAGATGAAACCACACTTGTCTTCATTTATGCTTTCATTAGATGAGTCATCTCATTCATAATCACTACTCTGGCTTGGTCTACATTATTAAGTTCCTTCTTTTAGCTAATCTCATTTGTTTCCATCTAGCTGGCATGCATTGTTTTCTCCTGAGACACAGTAAAAAAAGAAAATTGTCGTGCTTTTATCTACTCGTGTGTTCTTTCCATAATCTGGCAGGGAGCTCGGTACTTAATACAGCATTTTATTGTCACACGATTACATCGTCATCCATCACCACCTATAATTTTTCCAGAGAAACTACTTTGCTCCTCTGTAATTACTGATGTTTCTGCAATGATCACAGACAATAAAATAATGAAAAAGGAAAAAGAAACTTCAAAAACAAGAGCAATAAAAGGATAGCATTCTCTGCCCTCTTTTGACACAACTAAATTCTGTCCTCTGACATATGATGTATTCACTCATATTCATTCATATGAGTGAATGCCCACCTTTCACTGATTTATGTTCCTGAAGTCTCGTAACTGTGGGAAAAGTGCCGAGCTGTCCTGTATGCTTTGATGTAAGCCCAGCTGCTTGCCTCTCCGCTAAGGGACAGCATGCATTCTTTAAGGGGATTTTGTGTGATAGACTAGGACAGTAGGAAAGAAGATTGGTTGGGCCCAGAGAGGTATCTGCATTTGGCTTTGAAAATATAAACTAGGAGTGAGACAGGGAAGAAAGCTCAGTCTATTTTCTTGAACATCATGGAAAGAAGACGTGTGAAGGTTCTCCTTTAATTTCCTTATAAATTGGTTATAAGGAGATTAATAAATGAACTGTTATTATTTGTAAAAATGAAGAACATACCCCAAATTTAGACAATCTAATGGAGTTCAAGAGGAGAAAGTCCATTAGAATACGACTGTGTCTTGATGGACCCCACGTTTGCGACATTTTGAGAATTTCAGTGCCTTACTGCCTATTTAACTAAGCAGCATGGTTTTTCCAACGTCCTCCTTCTAAAAATGCTGTAGTTTCTTTTAGTGAATGAAAAGATCATCTTGATTACTTCAAAGTACTCCTTAAGCAGATTTCTCCTTTTTCCTTTCCTTCTTCTCAGTATCACATATCAAGTCACAAATCCATGTTCCCGGCATAATCCTGGATGTATGTCACTTTACTATCTCTATTTGCAAAAGTTCTGCAAGCTAAGTATCATTCATTCTCTTTTGCAAAAGAATGAAACTCTGTGTTAGAGAGGTTAAATAGCTTGCTGAGTTCTGGCAGGTAGTAAATAACATGGCTCATATTCAGAATCAGGTCTGACTGGCCCCCAAACTTGTGCTCATTCGTTCTGCAACTCCAGGATGTATCACTGGGCTTAAGACTAATCATAGAGGCTTCCCCCACACAGTAGAGAGCTGTATCACAGCACTGGTTAGAGGCAGAATTCCTGAGGCAGGTGAGGGAATATTCCAGAATGAGGGTTAACTGCTCTATGTCACAGAGAAGGCGTGACTTCTGTGATACTGATTATATACCTAGTTGTCCTAACTGTGCCCAAAAGGGAATCTGGAATTTGGCTGTTTACTATAGCAGCACCTCTTTGCCTGAGTTGATCTGCACAGCCACTTTTACATTGGATGGTGAGCTAGGAACGAGTTTTATACTTTGGACTTGCAGTTGGTGGTGTTAAGGGAAGGGAAATAAGAGGCAAGAGAACAGTAGGTGCTGTGGACTGAATTGTGTCCCCTTAAAAAACTCATACATTGAAGCCCTAGCCCCCAATGTTACTATATTTGGAAATGGGGCCTTTAGGAAGACATTAAGGTTAATTGGTGTCATAAGGGTCAATGCCTTAATAAGAAGAGGAAGAGACATCAGAGCCCTCTCTCTCTGCCATGGGAGAACACAGCAAGAAAGCAGCTATCTGAAAGTCAGAGAGATCTCAGCAGAAACCTGACCATGCTGGCACCATGATCTCAGACTTCCAGCTTTCAAAACTGGGAGAAAATAAGTTTCTGTCCTTAAAGCCACTCATTGTATATTATCGTATAATAAAGCCTGAGCTGACTACAGCAGGGGTTTGGGAAATGGTATCTGCCACCTTACTTTTTAAAAAATATTCACCCCTGTATGCCTATTCACAATTGAAGGTTTGGTTTTTTAGCCCAAATGAAGAGAGGAGTTATAGTCAGATGACGAAGTAACTATATTCATTGAAAAAAAGTCTCTGAGCACAAACAGTTCTGTTTCATGCTACAGGTGACAAAATAGAGCATGGAGTTGAGTAGAGGGTCTTTGTGAGAGCTAGTTACATCCATATTCAGGCAGTGACATTGTACAACATAAATTAATGTCTGCTCTTTATAGCATGTTTATCATAACACAGACCTTTTGAAGTTCTGCCTGAAATACAGAGATAGTATAGTAATACTAAAGTAATAAGACATTTTCTTTCTTTTTCTTCATTCTATTTTTACAGAAGAAACTGTTTCATTATCCATGTCAGCTAATTCTGCCTGATATTTTCAGGAAAAGCTCTGACATGGACCTCAAAAAGCACACATCCTATTTTAACTTTCAAAAATGTTTAGTTTCGTCAGACATTTCGCTGCTTCTAGAAATACATGTCGTAAGGAAAAATGATCTTTCCAGGAACGAAAAATTACCAGAAGAACATACTAAGTGACATGGTGCTCATAAGGCTGGTACTTCTGAGAAAAGGCACAAGAGGAATCTGAACATATTCCTGCCAGGTATCCCACTTAAGAAACACTCACTAAAAACAGTGTCACCAAATTCCTTGACACACCGGGAGTCATTTTTTTTTAAGTAAATGATTCAAGATTTCAGGTTATTTCATATGCAATCCATGCTTTTACTAAAATTTTTTCATCCCTACTGAACATCTTAGACAAGAGACCATAATAGGACAAGACAGTGGTCTCACTGGCCTTTGATAATAGCAGCATCTGCAAGGGAGAAGAGGATTCCTGTTCCCAGAGTGGATACAGGTATGGGAAAATGCAGAAAAACTCTGTGCTTCGAGAAGCTGTGTGGCTCAAGCTACTGAGGGATGGAAAATGGCTAAGCGTGGCTAGAAAAGAAGTTGGTTTCATCAAAAAAAAAAAAAAAAGAGTTGAGACTCATAAACATGACATTAGTCCCATTCATCCAATTGCCCCTTTCTTTCCCCCAATACTTGGCAAGCTGTCCTCAGGGCTTCCTTTCCCTTGCTGGTCATCATATATTTTGGGGACACTCTGGGCCCCGAACTAGTCTAGAATTCAGACGCTCATTCACTGCAGTGCTGCACTGAATGGACAGAGTGCTGTTAGAGGTCCCTTCTTCAGTCAAGGGCATCAGAAGCTGGAAGGCACAGATTTGCTTCTATATGAGGGTTGGGAGGAAGGAAGCAAGGCTCTATTCTGTATGTAGGCTCTTCTTTTATTGTCTCAAAACTTCCCTCTATCAGCTTTCAGAGACAACCAGCCCTACCAGAGGGAAATGTGACACTGTGAAAGAGTTACAAAGTGGAGGGGATGCAAATTCCTCTCATACTAGTCTCTCTGTGCCATCCTGTAAGCCATCATTTGCTTTATCTAGGCATGGCTATCTCACCTTCGAGTCTTTCCAACACAATGTTAAAATATAGGGTAATTGCTTTCTTGGGGACCAAACTCAGCCACTCACCTGCCTGAGCTATTTGCATTAAGGAAACATGGCTAACCATACAAGGACACCTCCGTTCCTTGGGGAACAAGCTACCAGGTCTTACTGGAAGGAAGAGAGAGAAGGGGACCCACTGCTCTCTGCTTACCCGGCACTAAGTCACCATGCACCATGAAATTTAATTCTCCACCCATTTTTTTCTATCACCCTTTCACCTTCAACAGTTTACTAATTATTTTTTAAAGATTTTCTTACTTTGATATTTTTTACTTCCTTTAGTTCTAAGCTTCTTTTCTTAATTTAACTTTCTTTACATGTTCATTTTCACTACATAAGTCTACTCTTTTAATATTTTATCTGCTTTAATTTTATTTCTAACCTTTGGCTTCATTTGCATCTAACTTTTTATGTCCTCCTCTTCTTTCCTTCTATTTTTCCACAGGCTTAACCTCAGAATAGTGAGCCTTCACTCCGACCAGGAAGGTAGGAAGCCCTTTCTCCCCAAACTTTTGTGGCTAGTACCCCTCCAGACACCCACATTCACCTTTTTAAGAACATCTCTTCAAAATTCTACTTCCAGAAAATTCAAAAGGCCACAGGTTGATAATTCTCAGCAGGACTATAATTCTCTATGGCTTATTGTTGCCTGCTACCATTTCATGCCATCAAGTCCATGTCTCAAATTTCTATATATCTTCAGTCATACATAAAGATCCAACTGGGTACACTATGCAATAGTTGGTAATAATCTAAAAGGATTTTTAGAATAGGTGGTCATATCTGGGAATAAACCTTCGATGCCAGTGATCTTCACATTTTTTAGTTTTATATTATCTAAAATAATTTTGATAAATTATGTACTTCCCCATATATTTTCAAGTCAAATCTATATTTTTCATCATAAGTGTAAATATTTGCAAGGAATGAGTTATCCAATAGTAAAATTGACATGTTACAATAAAATTGTTAAATAATTTTCTTAAAATGTATTCACGGAAATCTAAATGCCATAGTAATTTGGTACCATCCAAATTTTTCTTCGGAGTAGAGCTATCATTACAATCATATAGTACATACTTATTCAAAACATCTTATAAGTTTTAGTAACTGTTTAATATAAAAACTAAAATTTCATTGGAAATTCATCTCGATGAAACAGATAGTCTTGAATTTCTCAATTTGCTCACTTATTTGTGGGTGAATATATCTCACTGTTAGAATGAGACAAAGTTCAGAACGAAATCTATTCCTATATTTTTTTCTTTTTTTTTTTTATTCCTATATTTTAATTCTACAGTAAGTGCTACATATAAATAAGTATGTGGGAATGGGAGGAGTTTTATTATGGAAATATTAAATCCCTTGAAATCCTGATACATGCCAAAAAAGAAAATACATCCCAAAACCAAATGATGTAATATCAAAAATTATTCTCAACTCTCTATCAGCGTTAGACTTGAAAGCTCCTCCTTCAATTTTGTTAAAAGGGAAAAAACTGATGACCACTTTTCCTGCACAAAAAAATTGTTAATTATTAGTGATTCACTTTTTTAATATTGCTACCAAGACAGTATGTCAAATTGTCCCTTTGATTCCTACTGAAAAAAATTAGATATTTTTCACAGCAATGCACCATAGTGATAGTAGGGGTGGAGAAGAGTCAAATTTTTTTTTCTGCTTTTTTTGTAAAATGGGAGAGGGACAATTATGAAAAAGGGAACTGGAAAAGGAGAACTTGTGACTCCATCCAAATTAATTCTCAGGTAGATCTGTTTTAGGAAAGAAAACACATGTTAATCGAGGATTTTAAAATGATGTTCTTAAAATGACCCCCAATCAGGTAATCTCTGTAAGGCCTTTACATAACCCAAGTAACACATGCCCAGTTTAAAGACCACAGCTCCACGTAATGCCCCTGATTTGACTTAGTAAGGGACTGCCAAGTGTTAAATCTTCCTGAAGACATTAATGAGAGAAGGTACCGTATCAAGTCATCAGCCAGGCCTCAGACACAGCTTTATACCAGGTGGAGTCTAACAAGTATTGAAAGATGGTGTCATCTGCTATTTTGATGGGGTCACCGGTTCTTGAGTTTTGGGTGGGCAGGCCTGATAAACAGCCTACCTCACTGGCCTTGGGCTCCTCTGGAGATTTTCTCAGTGCACACAAAAGTGACTAATACTTTACTTCTTTATAGTTTATTTGCTTATTTCTTTATTTCTATGAAGCAATTAGAGATTGAGAAAGGTAACTTCATCAGGGTCTTAGACACTACTTCCCATCATTTTCTTCCTTCTTTGCAGGTTAAAGGAAGGTTTTCCCCACTCTCCCTCCACCCCACACTATAGCAGAACCTACTACAATATTGCACAAAATGGTTTTACCCCTCAGTTCTGCCTCTGAAAAAGCCCTTCTTCTCTTCTTCCTGACCTGTGGTACCCCTCATATGGTGCCCAACACCATTTTTCCTCCCCGTTTTGTCGATGGCCAGGAAGTTCCACTCCATTGCAGAGGTGATCTTATCCATTACTAGGCTTATTTCAGGGCTTGGCCAGAAAGTGATAGGCATCTCTTGTACTCACAACTCACTGGCCAGATTTATCAGCATGTACCACCCCTTCCCCCCACGCAAACACAAGGGAGCAGGAAGTGGGATCCTACCCAGCATCTGGACAGAGGGAGAATGTTACATGAACTGCACTAGGGCTGCCACGAAGCTCTCTCTTTCTTCATTTCATGCCATTCCCCACCCCACCCCAACTCATTGTAGCCATTCTGACCTTCCATCATCAGATCCTCAGCTGATCTTTGTACATGCTGTTCCCTCCTCTTAGATTTTTCTTCTCCCACAATTGCTGACCCTTTCTCTTTCTTCAGCTCATAGCTAAAATATTTCCTTCCCAAAGAATACAACATCTTGCTTCTCTCCATCTGGGGTAACCCCTTCTATCACTTTTTCAAAGTTCTCTGGTGATCTCTTGTTTGCTTTGTAGCTCTCATGTTCACTTATAATTATACGGTTATTTGTTCCCCTGATTAATTCATGTCAGATTCCTACATTTAACTGTAAATGCCCTAAGAGACCAGGTTCATTTTGTTCACTGCTGTGAATACAGCTGATGACTAACTTTCAATTGTACAATAAATATTGGTTAACAAAGTGAATAAACCCAGAACTTTTTAGGACTTCAGCTTAAGTTCCTTTAGAAAGAAATTTCTCCCTCGCCTCACACCAAATAAATTTTATAAGTTTAGACACCAAATATGGAAATAGTGCTACATTTGACAAGATATGTTGAACAGCAAAAACAAAACAAAACAAACAACAAGGAAAACATGGTTAGGCTAGAGCAGAAACATGCAAAAAGGAAAAGTGGAAGAAGCCGTTTATAAGTTTAATAACGTAAAACTACAGAATTTCATATTCTTTCAAAACAAACTCAATACAATATATTTTTATGGGAAAATCTGAGCCTGGTCATCAGCTGCAATAAGCAAGGAAGAACATAAACACTATGGAAAATTGAGTCCTCAATGTTCATAACCAAATGTATCACCTGAGAAGTTTCCTTTCCTTAACTTTTCAAAACAGAATCACTGGCCGCAATTTGTATAGCCCTCACTCACTTATTGCCTGGGCCTCAGGGATCTTTTCATATTATATAGCTTTTCCTAAAAAGTTAATAAATAAAGCACATGTAGAACTGTTTAAGGGGGAATTTCCTGGTGGCGCAGTGGTTAAGAATCTGTCTGCCAATGCAGGGGACATGGGTTCGATCCCTGGTCCAGGAAGATGCCACATGCCACGGAACAACTAAGCCTGTGCACCACGACTACTGAGCCTGCGCTCTAGAGCCCGCGAGCCACAACTACTGAGCTCATGTGCCACAACTACTGAAGCCCATGTGCCTAGAGCCCGTGCTCTGCAACAAGAGAAGCCACCGCAATGAGAAGCCTGCACACCGCAACGAAGAGTAGCACCTGCTTGCCGCCACTAGAGAAAGCCTGGGTGCAGCAATGAAGACCCAATGCAACCAAGATAAATAAATTAATTAATAAAAAATAAAATAAAAAAGAACTGTTTAAGGAAGTACTCCTAGAACTGTTTAAGTTTCAGTCTGAATAATGAGTGTGTTCTTTGCCAATTGTTTATCTTTAGTAACTCTAAGGACATGGTCTGGCCTGGCTGGAGCCAAAGGTCAGAATTTATCATTTATCAAAGAGACAGCTCTGACCCCATTTGGCTTTTAACCTTTTTGGCTTATTAGACATTCGCACTAAAGTTTAGAGCAGTTTTCTTCATTAAAATTGCAAAGTGAGACTTTTTCAGCTAATGTTCTATAAAAGTAGACAAGCTCTAGGCCCAATTATCTTTGATATTGAGCCTTGTTTTATACTTTATCACTCTGTGGAGAAATTCATGAGGACTAATATAATATTGGTAGTTTTTAACCCATGAGTTCATGTGAACCAGAACTGGCAATGGGCTAAGCTGAATGGACACAAAATAAATCCCTCATTTAATGATTAATTCGACTGCAAGAGTAAGCATACAAAAAGGTGTTGTAAACATCAAAGAAAAATTTCCAGTGAGAAACTGCAGGCATGTGCTATGGTCCTACTCCTTTCAAAATTGTAAATTATTTGACATGACTCTTACATGAGCTTGATATATTCTTCCCCACTTACGGAGATTATATATATGACATCTTATGACAGGGATTTTTTAACATTTTGTGTGTATGTGCATGTATGTGTGTGTATGGCATGGGCTCACTGGAGAACCTGGTAAAAGTGCCTAGTCTCCTCAGGGGGAAAAAAAATTCATGCATATACCACTTATCCACCAAAATTTGAATATAATTTCCAGAGTTTCAGTGACCCATTCAAAATAAATACATGCAGGAAAAGAGAACCAAAACAAACAAGAAACATGCTACAGAGCAACTACTTAAAAAGCATATCACCTTTGGTTGATATCCCAAACATTTAATTCTCTTAAAGTCAGTTGTGCAGAATTAATTCTCTTAAGTAACCCTTAATCCTATACACTTACACTGTAACCCAGGTTGTTAAGTCAGTGGTTACGTATTACTGCAAAAATATTACGATAGTCTCTATGCAGTTGGTAAGTAGTTGCTGCTTTGAGCTGCCCTGAATACCCAACTATTAGCCTGCCACAACCCACAGGATACCTGGGACCATGCCACTACCCAGCAACTGGAAACTAAAGCCTGAGTTATAGCAGGGCCTCCAGGACGCATTGCCAACATGTAGATGGATACCAGTTCTGACTGTTTAGTGCCCATGCCTTATGTAGTTGTTACAAAATGTTCTTAATCTAACCCCTGAGTTTACCCATTTAATTTTTCCTCAGAGTAATAAGGAAGGACTAAAACACTAGGGGCTTTCTTTAATTTACTGAAATTTGAAGTATAATAGAGCTGTTGACTTTGCCCTGTCTTTTTAAGGATGGAAGTCTGAAGAGATTACTCCCAGGTTAATTTTCCAGTGGAAATGCACACTGAGAGGGAAAGGGAGTTTGGGAAGAGCAGATTCTGGGTAGATCAGGGCAAAGGGTGAGAAAAAGGGACAATTGTCTTAGGTTGTAGAGCCAGGTATTTTTTATTTCTTAGCCTCCCATGCTTTGGGGAACAATCACACCCTCATTTCATAGGAGTCTGGCAGGACTCTTACTCCTGCTTTTCACTTCCCAACTTCCAGTAACAGCCAGTTATATTATCTTTCTTTCCAGGTGGAAAGAGGCTGTGTGTAGATGAAGTCAAGAAGTGGTAGGAGATTAATGGAGAAAAAAAGTTCCATTAATGATGAGGTGAGTCTCTGAGGCTCTGGCTCTATAGTTATTCCTCTTATTTATAAGTCTTCAGATATCCTTCCAGCTAAAATAACTAATACATTGTCATCATTATTATTTTTATTATTTAAATAGCTAAGTTACCTTGAGTTGGATTTCTGTCACTTGCAACCAGAAGAGTTCTGCTTAGTTTAGATGATTAGGTTAGAGATTATGTCTATGTAAAAAGTGGACCTGAAAATAATGCAATTATTCATATGACAAGATACAAAATTCTAAATAGAAGAGAGTGCCAATGTGAACACAACAGATTTTACATCTATCTGTGATTATTTTTAGAAGCATGTGCTCTGATAATTTTTAATTACTTAGCAATAAAAGGGCATGAAAGCTACCTATTGCACTCATTGAAAATACCCTGCAGTTTAGGAATGTCAGACTTTTATTCTGATAGCAAAGACAAACACACACACACACAAACTGAATAGTTATATGATTATGAGAATAAACACATAGTTTTGACAATTTATATTAAGAAAACCTTGACTATTTTAGATAAAATAGGGAGGTTGAGGTAGAATTTTTCAAATAGCTTTTTCAATAAGTTAGAATATGTGGAAACCTTATTTTTAAAAGAAGCTGTAGGCTTTCTGATAAAAAAAAACTAAAACAAATAATTGCTTTGAACATTAACTGATTTGTTCCTCCATCTCCAAGGAGCTTCAGAAAGAAAACAATTGTCCAATATTATGGCTCTTTAGCCTGTGAAGCTTTTCACATTTAAGCATCATATTCTAGTTTTTCTAATGACTAAATGAGACCACGAGTGCATTTTATGAACCACTGCATAATTATTCCCATTCAGTAGAGAGAATTATTAAGCTTCATAGCATTTACCAAAAGCTTTAACCATGAAAGTAATTTTCCATAAGAGTAGAACACTTGTCACAATGATCTGAAAAAATAGATCATACGGTAGCATAAGGATAAATGGTTATAAAGTGAATGAGTCGTAGTGATTCCATCTGCTGCCTAATGTACACACAACTGTCGACTCAAGAGTGCAGGGAGGGCACTAGGAACAGTCAGGACCTTTGTGCTTCCAAACAACCTTAGAAAACCTCAGAAGAATCACCATACAAATGTCACTCTTTCTGGCAGTGAAGTTCCTTTAACTCTACTCCAGTGAGGGCTAACACTGCATCATTAAGCTCATCTTACCACCAACTGGAACTAAGGTCAGATTTATTAATGTGAACAGGGTCCAGGCTTATTTACAAGCCCTGGAGCAAGATCCACGGGTCTGGGTCATGCTGGGGCTATTGTAAACAACCAAGTGTGCAAGGGAAGTGTTGTGACCAACCACGGAGCTGCCCAGGTGAGCCAGACCGCCTCACTATGAAAGACAGCCTGCCAGAGTCAAGCATTGCATCAGGACTGATCCCAGCCTTTCCACACCAAAACTTTCAGAGTCAAACGTAAAACTAACAGATTACAAGTGGTTAAGTGTCAGATAGATCTAATGTGCTCAGGAGATGACATTGTAGGGGTAAGTGTGTAAGTCACATAATATAAATAAGTGAGATGGTGAGGCAGATGTGGGATTTCCCTGGAGAGGCCTTGGAATGATACTGTATCAAACATGAAGGACATATTCAGCACAGATCCTGTCCTTAGCTCTGTGCTAGGTGCTATATCTGATGTAACATAGGTCTGCTAGTCATCCTCTGAAAGGATTCAATGGGTTCTCTAAATTCTGTAACATCTAGATATGGTTGTCATGGATGCCATGCTCTTCTAGGCTCTTCTGTTTATATTCAAGAGGATGACCAAAAGGTTTATCCTTGCTCCTACCTCAGATTTTTGGGGGGCCTTTCCTCTGACAAAAATCCCCACTTTATATCAGCACAAGGGACTAGAAAGGGCCACTTATGCAAATACTTTCATGCCTGGGTAGAAGTCCTGGCTTTAGAGATGAACCAAGAGTGAAAAAAAGGCAAAGTGCTGGCTGTTGCCCTGCCCTCACTCTGTCTTAGCTCCTCCCTTAGGACTCTAGCATAGAAAGTAAGAAGAGAAAGTGAATTCCATGTGCACCTTTACAGGCTTGTGCATTAGTCTTTCCAGAAGAATGTAAGATGAAAAAGAACTCTTATTTCACATACTTAAAAAATAATTCACCATGTAATGTTAGGGTGATTTTTAATTGGGCCAATGATTTGAGATTTGAAAACTTTTATTGCAAAGAATTTTGGGTGATATGTGAAATTATATGTGTAGTTCTACAGACATAAAGATATAAATGGAATTTTAAAAATGTGTACACATAGGTTCTGAAAGCTAATATATAATGATTATCTCTGGATGGTGAAATCACGGGTAATTTTAATGTTCATTTCTGTAATTTGGGGGGCTCCCCTAAATTTTGTTCAGTGACCACCTGCTATATTTATATTCGGAAAAAAGAATCAGTATTTTTATTAAAAAGATAAATAGCAAATGAGCATTTTAAAATATAATATTGTTGACCACACAAGTAACGCTAACTTTAGAGTCAACCAGAGAGATATCTGAATCGCGCCTCTGCCACATGCTAACTGTATGACTTTAGCAAAGCTGAGTTTCCATTCTTCATGCATCTCAAAGTGCTCATCACTGGATGTCAGGGAGTAACCTATGGGTGGTGCAGAGTGAGTGATTAAAGGGAGTCCCGGATGGGGCAGTTTATAAAACACTGAAAACAAACTTGAAGGTAACCTGAATGTTAATAAAAATGTGGAAATCCTTCTTATGTTGTTCTAAAGAGTACACACTAAGATGGCATTGGTTAGCACTGAGGTGGGACTTCAAGCTTAAAGGAAAAGAACACCCATATTTAAATGGCTATTGTTATGGATTGAATCTGTGCCACACACACCCCCATTCATATGTTGAAGTCCTAACCCCTAGTACCATAAAATGTGACCTTATTTGGAGATGAGGTCTTTACAGAGATAGCTCAGTTAAAATAAGGTCATTAGGGTGGGACTTAATCCAGTGACTGGTATCCTTACAAAACAAGGGGAAATTTGAATACAGAGACATGTAGAGGGAAGATGTTGTCAAGAAACGTAGAGAGAAGCCACCCATCTACAGCCATCTACAAGGAGAAATGCCTTGAATAAATCTTTCTCTCACAGTCTTTAGAAGGAACCAACTCTTGGAATCAAGTACTTTGATTTCAGACTAGCCTCCAGAACTGTGAGACAATCAATTTCTATTGTTTAATCCACTCAGTTTGTGGTACTTTGTTACAGCAGCCACAGGAAACTAATACAGTTACTTAATTTTGCTAAATACTTATATTTTTGTATGAGCACTATTCATTTATCTTCACCTTCATGGAAAGTAAAATTCACCAGGGGAAACAAGAAAACAAAATGCTATATAATAGAATTTTAAAAAATTATAATTTAGGCCAATTCTTCACAGAGGGAATCTCTGTATAAGCTGCTCATTTTCTTTCAAAAAGAGAAAACAGGGCTTCCCTGGTGGTGCAGTGGTTGAGAGTCCGCCTGCCGATGCAGGGGACACGGGTTCGTGCCCCGGTCCAGGAAGATCCCGCATGCTGCGAAGCGGCTGGGCCCATGAGCCATGGCTGCTGAGCCTGCGCGTCCACAGCCTGTGCTCTGCAATGGGAGAGGCCACAGCAGTGAGAGGCCCGCGTACCGCAAAAAAAAAAAAAAGAGAGAAAACAAATGCTCAAATTTTGTAAAGACAAATTGTTTGCTCTCTGGCTCAAGTTTACTGTGCTTTGGAATGAACAAGAATATAGAGGATGAAAGAAGGTACCTTTAAATTGTGGTCTTTCTCATGCTGTATATTCATTTGGATGTGCTTTATAGTACAGGCACATAAAACTATCTAAAAGGAAGTTTATTTTTACAAGTCACTGAATGCAAATGCATAGTTTTAATAAGACCAGAAATGTGCTGGTCAGGGCTGAAATCCTAAAAGCTAATGACTGAGGCAACTGTGATGTTTCCATCAGGGAATAATGAAATTCTGAGCCTCTATGGTATTTAATTACATGACTTCTGGGCCACTAGTTTATAAGGAAACAGCTAGTTCTTTTATCTCATACCCAAATCTCCATACCAAATCTCTTCCTTCTTTGAGAATAACAGCTAACGCCTCACAAAATACCATTAAAATGGGCATTTCTAAATTTATCAAGACTCTTAACTGTGCCAGTCAACTGGAACTTGAACAGATAATATATTTTTCAGGGCTTCAGAAGTGTGAACTCTAATTGATATTTATTTCAACTAAATGGGAAGTGATGTGTTAGGTTAAAAATGAAAGTGATCCAGTAATACTCTTCTCCTGAAAACATAGCCAGAGAATGAAGTACTGAGCATGGCAAAGAGTGAAAATGAGAATGAAAGAAGAGTGAAGGAGAGATAAGAAAACCAGTGCTTCATAAGGGCCATGTAATACATACTGTGTCACTGAATGCTATGAGGTAGTTTTATATTTATTTACAAATGAGAAAACGAAGGCTTGTAAAGATCAAGTTATTTGCTGAAGCATAAAGAGAGACCAAGTGGAGGAACTGGAGTTTGAAGCTTTGTCATTCTGATTCCAAATCCCATTCATATCTGAAAACTATACATATAACATATACAGTTTAAGCAAAAAGAACTATGAGCTGTTTTTCTGAACTTATTCTCAATAAAAGGTAATTAGATTATATAGTGTTCAGAGTATACCTTGATTACTAAAGTTAATTCAGTCTTACCATTTCGGTATAGGATATTTTATATTTGAGTGTCTGAGATGACATAGCAAATTTGTGTATAGTTTATGACTGTTACCTTACTTTCTTCCAAAGACACAATAAATCCACAATTATCAGAACAATAAAATGGTGTTAGAGATCAGTTAGTAACAGCTCCTTTGTCTGTTAATATATTTCTTTATTCATTCAATATATCACATACATGTGTGTGTGTCTGTGTGTGTGCTATTATCAGGTGCTGTGATGGGCATTAGGAATCCAGTAATGTATAAGGCAGAAAGGGTCTCTGTTCTGAAGTTTACAGACCCCTAAGACCCAGAAGGAAACCAAATATACACCTACTTATATAGGCTAATGGGGATAAAAAGAGACTAGAAAACTCTCTCTTAGTCAGTTACAACTTCACTGGATGTGAAGTGATCACTTACTTGAGGAAGATGACTGACTTACTCAAAGAGCAGGAACTATTTCTAACTTAGCTCTAAATATATCTCTAGCACCCTGTACCCAATGAATGTCTGTTACCCTCATCTAAACTGAACTTTCCCATTAAATTTTTTATCACAGGTCACAGCCAGACATGGTGATTTAAGACTGACTTCCACTTACTTCTTGCTTTGGGCAAACTCTTAGTAAAATGATCAGCACAGAGCCTAAACCAAACAAACATAAGGGAGCATAATCGTTCTTTGAATAATTAATGGAAAGCTGAGTAGAATGCTAATTGCCCTCCTAGGTAGAGCCAGGCCTGATTTTTCCATCCAGGGCTCCAGTTTTTTTTCTCATTGTAGTGGCGTGCCACTTTTCTCTATTAGCAGAACAATTCTTCTTTGCCTTCAGCAAAAGTAACTTCCATGAGAAGAAAGAAACTGGACTAACAACCAATATAATATGAACTTCATTGAATCACAGAATCCATACGTTGCTACAGACCTTAAACGTGAGAACGTCGTTCTAGTATAGGAGAGGAGAGACATGGCCTATCTTGACAAAAGAGATGGCAGAAGTGGAATGAGAATTGAGAGTCTTGCTCTTTCTCTTTACCTCTCAGCACTTTTTCATTAAGTGTTGATAAGCT
Organism: Neophocaena asiaeorientalis asiaeorientalis; assembly: GCF_003031525.2. Classification (NCBI taxonomy): domain Eukaryota; kingdom Metazoa; phylum Chordata; class Mammalia; order Artiodactyla; family Phocoenidae; genus Neophocaena; species Neophocaena asiaeorientalis. The sequence continues at coordinate 3,296,069 of NW_020175221.1, read as the reverse complement.
CCTATTATTTTCTTTAAAACTGAATAGAGCAATAGACTGAGAAACCACTCTTCCCCCCCTCAACACTTGAACATACATATAAACACACACACACACACAATACCTTTTTAGCAAAATAAAAAAATAAAAAGAGGAAAAAGAAAACCCCACAAATACTAAATTACCTATAAGGATGGGCTGGGCCCAAACACCCCAAACCAATCAAACTGCAGGCGTGTTGGGGAGAAAGTGCAGCCATGAGCATTCTAGGGGTGGTGGAAAAGAATGAGGATGTCTAGGGGTCCTGGTGCTGAGGATCAAAGCGAACCTGGCTGCACAAAACACCAGAGAGCAGCAGGAGGGGACCCTTAATCTGAGAAGTCAGAAAAGCTACTCTGGTGCTTCCCAGTATCCTCCTCAAATTGGTGGTGCGGGAATATCCAACTCATTCTAATCTAAGGTTTATTTTAAAATATAAGATCATCACATCCATCCCAAGATACTACTAAAAAGACAAAGAACAGCAAAAGTCCCCTGCAGATTAAAAAAACAAATCAGGAAAATGTTCCAGAAGTGTAGAGAGAAAATACAAACTGATACTCTACCGTGAATTGTTTTAAAATTATCAAAGCAATTGTAAATCTAAAAGAATTGAAAATGTAGAATTCAGTGAAAATTTTGACAGCCAAAAGGAGATTAAAAGATACCCAAACAACAGGAAGAAAAAACTAACAGAATTCAGGGGAGAAATTGAGAAAGAATGAAAAGACATCTTAAAAAAAGTTTCCATTACAATGACTATAAGTTAAGATAGACATACTGAAAACCACATTAGACACAGAGGGAAAAAATGAAAAAAGTAAAGAAAATCAATAGGATAAAGAAAGAATTTTTTGAGTATTTAAAGGAAAGTGATATATAGACAACAAAGGAGATATATACATAGAGTCAATGAAGAAGAAAAAACAGATGATTAAAAAATACTTATCTATAATTTAAACCACCCCCTAAAATTTTTAAGGGCATATTACATACCTAGGAAAATTGATCTGGAGGGTAAACACTAAGCTATCCTGCTAAATATTAAAAATAAAGAAGAATCTTTGGGGCCTAAAGGCAAAACGATCTAGTCATTACCAAAAAAAAACCCCAAAAACCAAAAACCTAGAATGAGCTTTGCCCCAGACTTTGTAATAGAAAATTTTAACAGCAGAAAACAGTGGAGCAAAACCTAGAAGACATTCAAGGAACAAGATTTTAAGCAAAGATGTTCTTCAAATATAAAAATTGTGAACACAGAATTATGAATGTCCACAAACTTAAGGAATATTGTTCCTATCAGCCATTGCTGAGAAAATTAGTAGAGGATAACTGGGAAACTTTGGGGAGAAAAAAGTAAATGATGGGCACTGACTGAATCTATTTTATCTAATTTATTTGTAAAATAAAAGTGAGGATAAGATTGAGAGAATAGCATACAAATATAATATACCCTGATAGCATGGTAGTAATTCAACTAAGAAAAATAGAAGGAAAACTAGGAGAGAAGGAAGAATAACTACTGACTGCTTCACATATAATGACTGGAAGTCAAAAGATATCATTTAAAGTTTAGGAGTATAAAGGTAAATACTAGGCAAAATACACTATTAATTAATATTGGTTGGTAGAGGAGAAGAAGGAAAGGAATGAGGAAGAGGTCACAAATTAATTTTATAAATGCTCTTTTGGATAAAATAGATTTTATCTAAAGAGAGACATATAAACACAAAATATAAAAGAATCACTAGAAATAAACTTGCATATTCTAAAAGAACAACAAAATACCAAAGAAAATAAACCACAAATGGAAGACTTTTAAAAATAAATAAGATGTAAATGTGTAAAACATAAAATAATGTGAGAGAACTAAGATCAAATACATTTGTCATATCAATAAATGTAAAGGACTTAAATCACCTATTACAATAAAAAATTTTCAGATTAGACTACAAAATTTTACAGATTACAAACTCTATGCCACATATAAGAGATACACTAAAGTGCTTCAGAGAAATTAAAAATGAAAGAACGGACAAAAGATATACCATACAAATGAAAAAAGAAACCAGAAGTTGTGATCTTACCATCAGACAACGTAGAATATTAGAGAAAAAATTAAATGGGACAATAAATAATGCTGAATTCTGTAATTCACAATGAAGAACTAACACTTATAAACATCTATATGAAAAATAACAGCAGCAATTCCCATAAAGCATAATGATAAATGATTAAAGGAGGAATAGTCAGAAACACACTAATATGAAACTTTATGTCTCTCAATTATCAAAAAGTAAATAAGGTGATAGAAGACCCCCAAATAAACAAGAAGGTAGATATTATAGACGTACACTGGCACATTAAATTATGTACTTGAACAATAAAGAATACTCCCGCTGTTCAAGTGCTTTGAATATTCATGAAAATTGATAACATATTAGGTCCCAAAGAAACCCCATAATTCCAAAATAATACATCTAATAAAGATAATAATCTTTATTCACAATCCCAAAACTAGACACAATAAAATCAGAGATCAATAACAACAAAAATCCTTTACACCTGGAAATTCTAAACATCTCTATTAAATAATTTTTAGATCTAAGCAGAAAAACAAGTTGTAATTGCAGACTTTTCAGAAAACAACTATAATGAAAAATACTATATATCATAGGCTATGTTATGTAGCTAACACAGCATTTAGAGGAAAATACATAGCCTTTAGTACTAATGTTGATAAAAAGAACAATAAAAATGAATCAAAATTTTCTAGTAGAAATAGGAACTAAATAGACATAAATGAAGGAATAACGTTGCCACAAATTCTTAAGTGGACTAGAATATTTACACTGGCATTTACTTCCCTCATCCACTCTTCTTTCACAATAAGAAATAGAACCAATGAATCAGACACACATTTGACACCACACTGGAAACAACAGTGAAGATATCTGAATCTCCTATTCCTGCCTTCAGGAACTGTTACTCTTCTCAGGGTTCTTCAATCTTGCATTTTTTCAGACAAGACAATACCTAAATTTTAACTAAATTATTGATTCTACTGAAATTCTGTGATATGAGCTTATGCACTAAATGGTTTGTTATCATTTACTTATTGTCTACAGTGGGACAACATGGGCAAATATTATCTGTTAGGAAATGTGGTCATGTATACACACTGGAGCATGAGTTTTTTTTCTAAGTCAAAGCTGGGGCTTGTGGTGTGTGCCCAAGCCAACTCTGAGGCATTTGTGCTGTGAGATGTAAAGTTGCTATGAGGTGGTCTAAAATTAAAATTCTGTGGTGGTTTCATGTGTGCTAAATGTGTCCATGACAGGATCAAGCATGCTTTCCTTATTGAGGAACAGAAAATCATTGTGAAAGTGTTGGGGGCACAAGCAGAGTCAGAAAGCTAAATTAAAAATGGAAGCTTTTTTGAGTACTAAAAAAAAAAACAAATAAAAAAGAAAGAAAGAAAAGCACATTACCCTTCTAGTGAATATACTCTGAGCAATCTGTGAGAAGACTTTGAAATGTGTTTTGCAAAAGGTGATTTGGAATTAACAGCTTTCTGTGATTCGGAGTTTGGCAGAGACACCAAATGTACAAATTGTCAAAGTGATCATGTTCCTAGGAAATTAGGATCACTGGCTATAGCAGTGTTAGATCTACATAGAGTCTTGCATTGTGGGGTTGAGAATGATGTGACATGAATTAGTTTGGCTACTTGTGTGGGCCAGCAGGGAGGCAGAAGTCAGGGAATCCTCACTTGATGAAGTCTTAACGATCTCCAGTGCAACAGAATCTGTTATGCATCAAAGCTAAGCAGAGAAAGAGAAAGGCAAATTTCCTAGAGAAACGGAATGAATGCACATCTAAAATTCAAAGCCTGGGAAATCTGACTTAATATCTGGTTGCATCACTGCATTTATTCATTTCCAAATGAACTTATTCAGTAACAAAGTGAGGAGAAAAACAAATTTTAATAATGTAGACCCTCTTAGGGCCAATTCTGAATCTCAGGGTACATCTTATATTTGTTCATTTACCTACCAAGAGCAAGGCATTGTAGTCTAGTCTAAAATATTGTTTCTGAAGTATTTTGATCAACATCCAGCCTGAAGGTGGAATGGTGAATTTCTACCTCTTCGCCATCAGTAGCTAGGTATGAGAATCTGGGCTAACTGGTAGCATTACCTCACCTAAAAATTAAGAGGATTTGGGCTAGCTGCTAACAAATCTTTCCAAGTCCTAAGAATTCTATGGTATCATTTATATACAAAATAAAATGTTTCACACAGCTGAGTTGAACCTTGGAAGCTGGGAGATGAATCCTGAATCATTTAGTAGAGTGATTTTCTCTAAAAATGCTAATGGAATTTCACAAATGCTTCTTGCCACACCCACTCTTTTTCAGAGAATAGAAGATGAGAGTGTGAATTTATTGTAATAGAGCAAACACCCAAACACACTGCAGTTTAATTTTTCTTTATTACTATATTTTTAATTTATTGTGGATGACTAACACTTATTAGTATTCTTTCCGGCTGCCACTGACACTTGAAGCTGCTTTCTGTCTGGGTCTTGCCAAACCATGAAAGTAAATAATTTTTTTAAAATATGCTCAAGTCAGCCCAAGAAAATTAGGAGAAGATTTCAATGGAGTTTGGAGCTACTGAATCCTGATGTGTCTGGCATTCATCTTAGAAATCTGATCTAGATAGGGTATCAGAGAACTAAAATATAATTAATTTTAGAATTACAATAAACTATAAATTGTCTAACCAGGCCTTCTAGTCCAGATGGTTTTTAATTTACTAGCAAAGTAAATCACTGGAAGTCTGGTTATAAATCAAGGCTTTTGAATTCAATCAGTAGAGAAGAAATCCTTCAAATATCCCACTAGCTATCCAGTGCTGGTAATGAGAGTGGGTGCGAAGGGATAGAAGAAGTGTGGAAGGGAGACTGGGGTGGGGAGATGAAAACTGCTGCATAATGACACTTACACTTTCACAAACAGTGCTTTAACTGAATTGATAGGATTAATTTTAATGTGTCTGGCACCCCCCTCGGAATCTTAAGACTCCAGGACTGAAGTAGCCATGGAACTAGTTTATCAGTAGTTAGCATTATCAGACACACTGATGGAGGGCAGATAGAGACCTAATAAAAAAGAAAAGATAGAGATGATGACCCAGAAGGTCAGAACAGAATACAGACAGAAGGCTTTCTTCGGCTCTAAGGATTACTAAGAACAGGAATGTCTGTAATCATGGGATCATATTCAATATATTTTACAATCAATATGCTTGTGCTCAAACCAGTGAGGGTTAAGGCCATGACCAACTAGAAGGGACATTCATTGTAAACAGCCAACTGAATACCCAGCTCTACAGTCTACCAGGAAAAGGAAAATGTCCTCCTGCTAATTCCATCTTTGATTCCATTTCTACTTGTAATCTTCATTTTAGTAAAGAAGAAATAATAGAACAGAAACATCATTCACCAAGAGGTAAAGGGGTTTGTAGTAAAGGAAGTTCTTAGAGTGTCCTTGTACCATGATTTCCATTAATTTATAAGCTCCCGTGGGACAACACTGTGACTACTACAGGTCCTAGAAGAACACTTTCCAGAAAAATAATTCAGTCAGTATTGCTGTCTCACTGCATGACAGAACAGACACCAGCCTAAGTCAGAGATCCTGGAGCTCGCTGTTTCCTCCTGGTGAGTCAGACTCAAAAGAAATGATGATTACTGACTCGCCTTTGCTTTTAGGTAGACATGAAATGTGTAAGAATGTCAAACATCTGAGCTCATTAATAATTATTACTTTATGTTAGGATAAACAAAAAAAGATGGATAAAGGAGGAAGGACATTCAGGGATGAACTATTTCAAGAAGGGACAGTAATTACTATGCCAGGATTCGTACCATGTATTACTAGCACATGGTAGAAGAATAGGACTCATTAAACAAGAATGAAGAATATGTAGGAGGAGCTTCAAGATGGCAGAAGAGTAAGACATGGAGATCACCTTCCTCCCCACAAATACATCACAAATACATCTACATGTGGAACAGCTCCTACAGAACAACTACTGAAAGCGGGCAGAAGCCCTCAGACCTCCCAAAAGGCAAGAAACTCCCCACGTACCTGGGTAGGGCAAAAGAAAAAAGAAAAACCAGAGACAAAAGAAGAGGGACGGGACCTGCACCAGTGGGAGGGAGCTGTGAAGGAGGAAAGGTTTCCACACACTAGAAGCCCCTTCACGGGCAGAGACTGCAGGTGACAGAAGGGGAAGCATCAGAGCCGCAGAGGAGAGCGCAGCCACAGTGGTGTGGAGGGCAAAGCCGAGAGATTCCCGCACAGAGGACTGGCGCCGACCAGCACTCACCTGCCCGAGAGGCTTGTCTGATCACCCTCCGGGGCGGGCGGGGGCTGGGAGCTGAGGCTCGGGCTTCCATCAGATCCCAGGGAGAGGAATGGGGTTGGTGGCGTGAACACAGCCTGAAGGGGTTAGTGCACCACGGCTAGCCAGGAGGGAGTCCGGGAAAAAGTCTGGAGCTGCCGAAGAGGCAAGAGACTTTTTCGTCCCTCTTTGTTTCCTGGTGCGCGAGGAGAGGGGATTAAGAACGCTGCTTAAAGGAGCTCCAGAGACGTGCGCGAGCCGCGACTATCAGCACGGACCCAGTGACAGGCATGAGACGCTAAGGCCGCTGCTGCAGCCACCAAGAAGCCTGTGTGCAAGCACAGGTCACTCTCCACACCTCCCCTCCCAGGAGCCTGTGTAGCCCGCCACAGCCAGGGGCCCCTGATCCAGGGACAGCTTTCCCAGGAAAAGACACGGGGCGCCTCAGGCTGGTGCAACGTCATGCTGGTGTCTGCTGCCGCAGGCTCACCCAGCACTCCATACCCCTCCCTCACCCCCGCCTGCGTGAGCCAGAGCCCCCGAATCAGCTGCTCATTTAACCCCATCCTGTCGGGCCAGGGAACGGACACCCTCAGGCGACCTACACACAGAGTAAGGTCCAAATCCAAAGCTGAACCCTGGGAGCTGTGCGAAAAAAGAAGAGAAAGGGAAATCAGTGCCAGAAGCCTCAGGAGAAGCGGATTAAATCTCCACAATCCACTTGATGTACCCTGCATCTGCTGAATACCTGAATAGACAATGAATCATCCCAAATTGAGGAGGTGGACTTGGGAGCAAGGATATATATAATTTTTCTCTTTTTGTGAGTGTGTATGTGTATGCTTCTGTGTGTGATTTTCTATGTATACCTTTGCTTTTACCATTTGTCCTACGGTTCTGTCTGTCTGGTTTTTTAATTTTTGTATAGTTTTTAGCACTTGTTATAATCTGTGGATTTGGTTTGGTTCCTCTCTTCTTTTGTTCTTTCTTTGTTTTTTTTATTACTTAAAAAAATTTTTTAATAATTATTTTTTATTATAACTTTATTTTACTTTGCATTATTTATTTTATTTTATTTTATCTTCCTCTTTCTTTCTTTTTATTCTCCCTTTTATTCTGAGCCTTGTGGATTAGAGGTTCTTGGTGCTCCAGCCAGGTGTCAGGGCTGTGCCTCTGAGGTGGCAGAGCCAAGTTCAGATACTGGACCACAAGAGACCTCCAAACTCCACATAATAACAAACGGCAAAAATCTCCCAAAGACTTCCATCTCAACGCCAAGACCCAGCTCCAATCAATGACCAGCAACCTACAGTGCTAGACACCCTATGCCAAACAACTAGCAAGACAGGAACACAAAACCATCCATTAGCAGAGAAGCTACCTAAAATCATAATAAGGCCACAGACACCCCAAAACACACCACCAGACATGGACCTACCCACCAGAAAGACAAGATCCAGCCTCATCCACCAAAACACAGGCACTAGTCCCCTCCACCAGGAAGCCTACACAACCCACTGAAACAACCTTAGCCACTGGAGACAGACATCAAAAACAACGGGAACTACGAACCTGCAGCCTGCAAAAAGGAGACCCCAAACACAGTAAGATAAGCAAAATGAGAAGACAGAGAAACACACAGCAGATGAAGGAGCAAGGCAAAAACCCACCAGACCTAACAAATGAAGAGGAAATAGGCAGTCTACCTGAAAAAGAATTCAGAATAATGATAGTAAAGATGATCCAAAATCTTGGAAATAGAATAGACAAAATGCAAGAAACATTTAACAAGGACCTAGAAGAACTAAACAGCAAACAAACAGTGAGGAACTACACAATAAATGAAATTAAAAATTCTCTAGAAGGGATCAATAGCAGAATTACTAAGGCAGAAGAACGGATAAGTGACCTGGAAGATAAAATAGTGGAAATAACTATTGCAGACCAGAATAAAGGAAAGAGAGTGAAAAGAATTGAGGAAAGTTGCAGACCTCTGGGACAACATTAAATGAACCAACATTTGAATTATAGGAGAGCCAGAAGAAGAAGAGAAAAAGAAACGGACTGAGAAAATATTTAAAAAGATTATATCTGAAAACTTCCCTAATATGGGAAAGGAAATAGTTAATCAAGTCCAGGAAGCACAGAGAGTCCCATACAGGATAAATACAAGGAGAAACACGCCAAGACACATATTAATCAAACTGTCAAAAATTAAATACAAAGAAAGCATATTAAAAGCAGCAAGGGAAAAACAACAAATAACACACAAGGGAATCCCCATAAGGTTAACAGCTGATCTCTCAGCAGAAACCCTACAAGCCAGAAGGGAGTGGCAGGACATACTGAAAGTGATGAAGGAGAAAAACCTGCAACCAAGATTACTCTACCCAGCAAGGATCTCATTCAGATTTGATGGAGAAATTAAAACCTTTACAGACAAGCAAAAGCTGAGAGAGTTCAGCACCACCAAACCAGCTTTACAACAAATGCTAAAGGAACTTCTCTAGGCAAGAAACACAAGAGAAGGAAAAGACCTACAATAACAAACCCAAAACAATTAAGAAAATGGGAATAGGAACATACATATCGATAATTACCTTAAATGTAAATGGATTAAATGCTCCAACCAAAAGACATAGACTGGCTGAATAGATACAAAAACAAGACCCATATATATGCTGCCTACAAGAGACCCACTTCAGACCTAGGGACACATACAGACTGAAAGTGAGGGGATAGAAAAAGATATTCCATGCAAATGGAAATCAAAAGAAAGCTGGAGTAGCAATTCTCGTATCAGAAAAAATAAACTTTAAAACAAAGACTATTACAAGAGACAAAGAAGGACACTACATAATGATCAAGGGATCGATCCAAGAAGAAGATATAACAATTGTAAATATTTATGCACCCAACATAGGAGCACCTCAATACATAATGCAAATAGTAACAGCCATAAAAGGGTAAATCGACAGTAACACAATCATAGTAGAGGACTTTAACACCCCAGTTTCACAAATGGAAAGATCATCCAAAATGAAAATAAATAAGGAAACACAAGCTTTAAATGATACATTAAATAAGATAGACTTAATTGATATTTATAGGACATTCCATCCAAAAACAACAGAATACATATTCTTCTCAAGTGCTCATGGAACATTCTCCAGGAGAGATCACATCTTGGGTCACAAATCAAGCCTTGGTAAATTTAAGAAAATTGAAATCGTATCAAGTATGCTTTCTGACCACAAAGCTATGAGATATCAATTACAGGAAAAAAATCTGTAAGAAATACAAACACATGGAGGCTAAACAATACACTACTTAATAACCAAGAGATCACTGAAGAAATCAAAGAGGAAATCAAAAAATACCTAGAAAAAATGACAATGAAAACACGATGACCCAGAACCTGTGGGATGCAGCAAGAGTAGTTCTAAGAGGGAAGTGTATAGCGCTACAATCCTACCTTTAGAAACAAGAAACATCTCAAATAAACAACCTAACCTTACACCTAAAGCAATTAGAGAAAGAAGAACAAAAAAACCCAAAGTGGGCAGAAGGAAAGAAATCATAAAGATCAGATCAGAAATAAATGAAAAAGAAATGAAGGAAACGATAGCAAAAATCAATAGAACTAAAAGCTGGTTCTCTGAGAAGATAAACAAAATTGATAAACCATTAGCCAGACTCAGCAAGAAAAAAAGGGAAAAGACACAAATCAATAGAATTAGAAATGAAAAAGGAGAAGTAACAACTGACACTGCAGAAATACAAAGGATCATGAGAAATTACTACAAGCAACTATATGCCAATAAAAGGGACAACCTGGAAGAAATGGACAAATTCTTAGTAAAGCACAACCTTACGAGACTGAACCAGGAAGAAATAGAAAATATGAACAGACCAATCACAAGCACTGAAATTGAAACTGTGATTAAAAATCTTCCAACAAACAAAAGCCCACGACCATATGGCTTCACAGGCGAATTGTATCAAACATTTGGAAAAGAGCTAACACTTATCCTTCTCAAACTCTTCTAAAATAGAGCAGAGGGAGGAACACTCCCAAACTCCTTCTACGAGGCCACCATCACCCTGATACCCAAACCAGACAAAGATGTCACAAAGAAAGAAAACTACATGCCAATGTCACTGATGAACACAGATGCAAAAGCCTTCAACAAAATACTAGCAAACAGAATCCAACAGCACATTAAAAGGGTCATACACCATGATCAAGTGGGGTTTATCCCAGGAATGCAAGGATTCTTCAGTATATGCAGATCAAGCAATGTGATATACCATATTAACAAACTGAAGGAGAAAAACCATATGATCATCTCAATAGATGCAGAAAAAGCTTTTGACAAAATTCAACACCCATTTATGATAAAAACCCTCCAGAAAGTAGGCACAGAGGGAACTTACCTCAACATAATAAAGGCCATATATGACAAACCCATAGCCAACATCATCCTCAGTAGTGAAAAATTGAAACCATTTCCACTAAGATCAGGAACAAGACAAGATTGCCCACTCTCACTGCTATTATTCAACATAGTTTTGGAAGTTTTAGCCACAGCAATCAGAGAAGGAAAAGAAATATAAGGAATCCAAATTGGAAAAGAAGAAATAAAACTGTCACTGTTTGCAGATGACATGATACTATACATAGAGAATCCTAAAGGTGCTACCAGAAAACTACTAGAGCTAATCAATGAATTTGGTAAAGTAGCAGGATACAAAATTAATGCACAGAAATCTCTTTCATTACTATACACTAATGATGAAAATCTGAAAGTGGAATTAAGAAGAGACTCCCATTTACCACTGCAACAAAAAGAATAAAATATCTAGGAATAAACTTGGACTTGAGGATATGGGGAGCAGGAAGGGTATGCTGTGACAAAACGAGAGAGAGGCATGGACATATATACACTACCAAACATAAGGTAGATAGCTAGTGGGAAGCAGCCGCCTAGCACAGGTGAGATCAGCTCGGTGCTTTGTGACCGCCTGGAGGGGTGGGATAGGGAGGGTGGGAGGGAGGGAGACGCAAGAGGGAAGAGATATGGGAACATATGTATAACTGATTCACTTTGTTATGAAGCAGAAACTAACACACCATTGTAAAGCAATTATACTCCAATAAAGACTTTTAAAAAAAAAGAAAGAAAAAGAAAAGTACCTGGCACTCTAACCAGCCTGCCAACACCAGCCTGCAGACCAAGCAAGATTCTGTCCCTCAGCATGCCCCAGGAAACCCCCATCTTGGGCTGTGCTCCAGCTACAGCCCCACTCACCAAGGCAGTGGCCCTTGATGGGCCCTGGGAGAAGCCCTGGCCCATGCCAGGCTCAGGCTCCAGCAGCTTCCAGCCAAGGCAGCAGCCCTTGGTGTGCCCCAAGAGAAGCCTCTGTCTGCATCTACTTCAGCTCCAGCCTTCTTGCTAAAGTCACTGGGCACATGCAGTCTGCATAGGGACACTTTCACACAAGGACACACCTTCAAGACCAGGAGAGGTAACTATTCTGCCCAATTCATAGAGACAAACATAGAAAATGAAACAAAATAGGAAGACAGAGGAATACGTTCTAAATAAAGAGCAAGTTAACCCCAGGGGAGGTGGGGGGTACCCTAATGAAATGGAGATATGTAATTTACCTGATAAAGAGTTTGAAGAAATGGTCACAAAAATACTCAAAAAACTGAGAAAAAGAATAGAGGAACTCAATGAGAACTTCAATAAATAATTAAAAAAAAAACAATTACAGCTGAATAATACAATAACTGAAATAAAAAAATACACTAGAGGGAATCAACAGCAGATTAGGTAATATAGAAGAATGCATAAGTGACCTGAAAGACAGAATAGAAAAAAATCACCTAATCAGAAGAGCAAAAAGAAAAAAGTCTTTAATAAAAAGAATAGTTTAAGGGACCTCTGAGATAGCACCAAGCATACTAACATTCACATTATAGGGGTTCCAGAAGGAGAAGAGAGAGAAAGAGAAAAGGGTAGAAATGTATTTGATAAAATAATGGCTGAAAACTTTCCCAACCTGGGGATGGAAACAGATATCCAGGTGAAGGAAGCACAGAGAGTTCCAAAGAAGATGAATCCAAAGTGATCCACACCAAGACATATCATAATTAAAATGACAAAATTAAAGGTAAAGAGAGAATTTTAAAGTCAGAAGGAGAAAAGCAGGGAACCCCCATACAGCTATCAGCTGATTTTTTGGCAGAAACTTTGGCAGGCCAAAGGGAGTAGCATGATATATTCAAAATGCTAAAAAGAAAAACCCTACAACCAAGGATACTGTACCTGGCAAGGTTACCATTCAGAACTGAAGGAAGATACAGGTTCCAAGACAAGCAAAAACTAAAAGAGTCCATCACCACTAAACCAGCCTTACAAGAATTGTTAAAAAGCCACCTTTAAGGGAAAAAGAAAAAGCCATAACAAGATATAAGAAAATATATGAAGAAAAAATCTCACTAGTAAAAGGCAAATAAATCATAAAGGCAGAGGATCAACAACTTAATAAGTATCAAGGCTAAAAGACCAAAAGTTATACAGTCAACTATAACTACAATAAGTAGTCAAGAGATACAGAAAAAGATGTGAACTATGATGTCAAAAACATAAAATGTGGATAGGAGTAAAAAAAATGTAGAGCTTTTAGAATATGATTGAACTTAAATGACCATCAGCTTAAAACAAATACATATAGGTCAATATATACAAACTTTATGGTGACCAAAACCCAGAAACCTACAATAGATACACAAAACACAAAGGAAAAGGAATCCAAACATAACACTAAAGAAAATCATCAAACCACAAGGGAAAAGACTAAAAGAAGAACCAAGTAGAACCACAAAAACGACCAGAAAACAGTGAAAAAATGGCAGTAAGTCCTAGCCTATCAGTAGTCACTTTAAACGCAAATGAGTTAATGCCCCAATTGAAAGATATAGGGTGGCTGAATGGATTTTTAAGAAGACCTATCTATGCACTGCCTTCAAAAGACTCACTTTACAGCTAAAGACACACATAGACTGAAAGTGAGGGGATGGATAAAAATACCCGATGCAAATAAAAATGAAAAGAAAGCTGGGCAGCAATACTTATATCAGACAAAATAGACTTTGAGGCAGAGACTATAACAAAAGACAACGAAGGACATTACATAATTAGAAATAGGGAAATCCAGGAAGGGGATATAATATTCATAAACATATATGCATTTTACATAAGAGCACATAAATATATAAAGTAAATATTAATAGGAATAAAGAGAGAAATTGACATTAATATAATAATATTGACTTTAATAACCCACTTACATCAATGGACAGATCATGCAGAGAAAAACTTAATAAGGAAACATTGTCCTTAAATGACATATTAAACAAGATGGACTTAATAGATACCTAAGAACTTGCCATCCAAAAGTAGCAGAATACACAATTTTTTAAGTACTCAAGGAACATTCTCCAAGATAGGTACACATGGAATGTTCTCACATGCTAGGCCACAAAAAAGTCTCAATAAATTTAAGAACACTGAAGTCATAACAAGCATCTTTTCCAACCACAATGGTATGAAACTAGAAATCAATTCCAGGAAGAAAACTGGAAAAAACACAAACACATGAAGACTAAACAACATGATACTAAAAAAATAGGTCAATGAAGAAATCAAAGAGGAAATCAAAAAATATTTGAGACCTATGGAAATGAAAATGTAACTTTCTAAAATCTATAGGACACAGCAAAAGCTGTTTTAAGAGGGATGTTCATAATGATACAGGCTCACCTCAAGAAACAAGAAAAATCTCATATAAACAACCTAACATTACACGTAAAGGAACTGGAAAAAAAGAACAAAGCTTAAAGTTAGTAGAAGGAAAGAAATAATAACTACCAGAGTGGGAATAAATGAAATAGAGACAAAAAAAATAGTAAAGATCAATGAAACTAAGAGCTGGTTTTTTGAAAAGATAAACAAAACTGATAACCCTTTAGCCAGACTCATCAAGCAAAAAAGAGAGGGCCCAAATAAATAAAATCATAAATAAAAGAGAAGTTACAAATGACATCATAGAAATACAATGGATCATAAGAGATTACTGCAAACAATTATATGCCAACAAATTAGACAACTAGTAGAAATGGATAAATTCCTAGAAATACACAATTTTTAAAGACTGAATCAGGAAGAAATAGACAATATGAACAGACCAATTACTAGTAATGAAATTGAAACAGTAATCAAAAAACTGCCAGCATGCTCATTTCCAAGACAAGACAGCATCACAGGGGAATTCTGCCAAGGATTTTTCAAAAAGTTAGTAACTATCCTTCTTAAACCATTCCAAAAACACTGAAGAGAAAGGAATGCTTTCAAACTCATTATATGAGGCCAGCATTACCCTAATACCAAAACCAGACAAAGACACTACAAAAGAAGAAAATTACAGACTAATATCCCTGGTGAACAGATATGCAAAAATCCTCAACAAAATATTAGCAAGCCAAATTCAACAATACATTAAAAGGATCATACATTATGATCAGATGAAATTTACTCTAGGAAAGCAAGGATGGTTCAATATCCATAAATCAACCAATGTGATACACCACATTAACAAAACAAAGGATAAAAATTACATGATCATCTCACTAGATACAGAAAAGGCTTTTAACAAAATTCCTCAGCATTCATGATAACAATTTTCAGCAAAGTGGGTATAGAGGGAACATATCTCAACATAATAAAGGCCATTATGACAAACTCACAGATAACATACACAACAGTGAAAAGGTGAAAGTTTTTCTTCAAAGATCAGGAGCAAGACAAGGATGCCCACTCTCACCACTTTTATTCAACATAGTATTGGAAGTCCTAGTCCACAGCAATCAGAAAAGGAAAAGATATAAAAGGCATCCAGATTAGAAGAGAAGAAGTAAAAGTGTCACTATTTGCAGATGACCTGATACTTTATGTTGAAAACCCTAAGGTCTCCACCAAAAACTAATAACTAACAAATGAATTCAGCAAATTTGCAGGAAACAAGATTAGTATACAGAAATCTGTTGCTTTTCTAAACACTAATAATGAACTATCAAAAAGAGAAAGCAAGAAAACAATCCTGTTTAAATCACAGCAAAAAGAATAAAGTGCCTAGAAGTAAACTTAACCAAGAAGGTGAAAGACTTATACCCTGAAAACTATAAAACATTGATGAAGGAAACTGAAAAATTATACAAATAAAAGGGAAGATATCCCATGTTAACTGATTAGGAAAAGTAATATTGTTAAAATGTCCATACCACGCAAAGCAATCTACAGATTTAATGTGATTCCTATCAAAATACCTGTGACTTTTTTCACAGAAGTGGAACAAATAATCCTAAAATTTATGTAGAACCACAAAAGACCATGAATTGCCAAAGCAATCTTTAAAAAAGAACAAGACTAGATTTCTCATGCTCCCTGACTTCAGACTATATTACAAAGCTAGTAATCAGAACAGTATAGTATTGAAACAAAAGCAGATGTGAAGATCAATGGAACAGAATAGAAAGCCCAGAAATAAACCACACACTTATGGTTAATTAATCTACAACAAAGGAAACAAGAATATACATTGGAGAAAAGACAGTCTCTTCAATAAGTGGTGCTGGGAAACCGGAGGGCTACATATAAAAGAATAAAATTAGAACATTTTCTCACACCATATACAAAAATAAACTCGAAATGACTAAAGACATAAATGTATGACTGGAAATCATAAAACTCCTAGAAGAGGACATAGGCAGAACACTCTTTAAAATAAACTGGAGCAATTATTTTTTGGATCTGTTTCCTAAGATAAATGAAACAAAAGCAAACATTTTAAAATGGGACAGAGTTAAACTTAAAAGCTTTTGTACAGCAAAGGAAAAACAAAATAAAAAGAAACCTACTGAATGGGAGAAAATATTTGCAAATGATAGGACCAATAAGGGGTTAATATCCAAAATACATAAACAGCTCAATATCATAAAATTCAATATCAAAAAAACAACCTGCTTAAAAAATGGGTAGAAGACCTGAACAGACATTTTCCCAAAAGGATACACAGATTGCCAACAGGCACGTGAAAAACTGCGCTCAACATCACTGTTTATCAGAGACATGTATAGTGCAGCTACTATGGAAAACATCATGGATGTTCCTCAAAAAAACTAAAATAGAACTACTATATGATCCAGCACTCCATTCCTGGGTATAATTCGAAGAAACTGAAAACAATAACTTGAAAAGGTATATGCAGCATTCTTTACAATAGCCAAGATATGGAAGCAACCTAAGTGTCCATTAACAGATGAATGGGTAAAGAAGATGTGGTATATACACACAATGGAATGTTAGTCATAAAAAGGAATGAAATCTTGCTATTTGTGAAAACACAGATGGACCTAGAGGGTATTATGGTAAGTGAAGTAAGTCAGATGGAAAAAGACAAATACTGTATGATTTCACTTATATACAGAAACTAAAAAACGTAACAAACATGGCAAAACAGAAATAGACTCATAGATGCAGATAAAAACAAGTGAAGAGGGAGGGTGGGGTTTGGGCAAAATAGGTGAAGCAGATTAAGAGGTACAAACTACCAGTTATAAAATAAGTAGGTCACAGTTATATAATGTATGGTACAGGGAGTATAGTCAATAAAAGTTTAATAACTCTGTATGGTGCATAAACTATAAAAAATATTAAATCACTATGTTGTATACCTGAAACTAATATAATATTGTAAATTAGTTATACTTCAATCTAAAAATTAAGTTTAAATTAAAATTTTTAAATGTTAATTTAATAATTGATTACAAAACATTTTTACCTTATTTTAGTTTTATGACATCTATATTGATTGTGTGGCTTCAAAGAAAATCTAACTTCTGGGAAATCACTGATCCCACAGTCAATTTCTTCACATTTTGCATGGGGTATCCAAATGAACCTGGTTAAACCTCTGATCAATTCAACTGCCTCCAGGAGACTTGGCTAATAGAAGAGGAGGGCAGTCATTAAATTTCTCTAGATTTTTTATTAATACTGATTGATGTCAAAATAAAGATCTTGTCCAAAGACTGTGTCTATTTCCATTCTGAAACATTATTAACTAATAAAAATGAATGCTTTTGTGCTCAGTTTCAGTCATTATAACCAATAATATGCATTGTTCTTTTCACATTTGACATCTCCTCCATGGAGTGAATAATCAGTACTGTTCTGAACTCTGTGGAAT
The DNA here is from genome assembly GCF_003031525.2 of Neophocaena asiaeorientalis asiaeorientalis. NCBI lineage: Eukaryota > Metazoa > Chordata > Mammalia > Artiodactyla > Phocoenidae > Neophocaena > Neophocaena asiaeorientalis. The sequence continues at coordinate 3,278,322 of NW_020175221.1, read as the reverse complement.
TATGTTTACCCAAATTTATGAAACAATATAGTGAACAGTATGACTTCTGATTTGTTATTATGTTGTTTGCTAATCTTGATCCCATAAGGACAATGTGAACCTTTAGTCACAACTTGAGTGAATCCCTTTACTGTGTTTTCTACTTAGTCAAAATAGCATATCCCCAGGGCTTCCCTGGTGGCGCAGTGGTTGAGAGTCCGCCTGCCGATGCAGGGGATACGGGTTCGTGCCCCAGTCCGGGAAGATCCCACATGCCATGGGGCGGCTGGACCCGTGAGCCATGGCCACTGAGCTTGCACGTCTAGAGCCTGTGCTCCGCAATGGGAGAGGCCACAACAGTGAGAGGCCTGCATACCGAAAAAAAAAAAAAAAGCATATCCCTGATCTAATTATTTTGAAAACTATATTGCAGGGAAAACTTCTAAGTAAGCTTACAGCTAAGAAGTAAGTCAAAAAGATTACTTTGGTCTTGTCATAAGACCATCTGATTAGGTTATTTTCTCAAAACCATACCCTCAGTAAGTGTGTTTACACCCACTTCAGAGTACGAGTCAACTGAGAATTCTTAATACCTGGCTATGGTCTACATTGTACAAGGTATAGGTAGAGAACACAGAGAAGAATGACTCTGGGATTCTTCACGCTAGGAGATGGAGGAGGGTAACTTTTTTTCCCTTTATTTTATACCTCCATCTCAAATCTCCAGAGGAGGGTAGATTCGCAAGGTTCCTGCTTCTATTTTCCCTGCAACATCTGCAAACTTCTTTATGGTGATAGAGATTGGACCATCCGATCCAAAAAGATGAGACATAGGTCAACTTCACTTGAAGAGAGATTTCCTATGGACTTGCTTTGAATTAGTATATGAAAAGGTCCAATCATGTATTTGTAAACTTCTACAAAAATATTAATTATATGCTCCAACCATCAGGGCTTCTGCTGCTTCCAAATTACACATTAAACACTATAACTGTGTATCAACCAAATTAAAATCCTGTCCTAAGCAGAAGAGTCAAGTTTGCATTATCAGTCCTTCATGCCATCATCTCTCTTCTTAACAAACTATGTGTCCATCCTTTTTGGACACAACAAATACCATAAACTTATTTAGTACCAACAATACTCAAGACTGGGATGGATGCAACAAAGATAACAAAGATGAACATAAGATAGACTCTCCCCTCAAGAAACTTTCAGATATACCTTCTCCCAGCTAGTCCCACACATTACATTGCCATTATCTTAGTCTTAATGCTGCTCCCTGTGAAGGAATCATGGCAGTACCTCGTCTAGGGGTCAGGCAGAGGCATAGGTGCTGGACATTTCCAGATATGCCTCCTTTCATAATACCATTTTTGCTCACTGTGTATCCCAGTTCCCTTGGGGCATACATGGCAATAGCCTCCCTGAGTCTCTACCTTCCCTCCAAGACAATGGAAGAGACATCATTCCACTGATACAAGGCCAGTCCCTAAACCTTTTTCCTAGGTTCCATTCACTTCTGCCTACCCAGAGACTTTGCCAAAACTATCAGTTCTTCACTCTCTCTTATGTCTTCAATCTCTCCTTTTAAGCTGACATTTTTACACAAGCATTTAAACATATACACAGTATTAACCAAAAAAAAGATTCTCCCTTGACTATATAACCTCTAGTGGCCATCTAAAACTTCCCTGTCTACTGGTGAAGGCTTAGAGCTCCAATAACCCCCTCATGTAGTTAAACTCCAAGGATACCTCTGACTGTCCAAAGACTGTCTGTACTGGTACGTAGAAGCATTTAGACCATTTGTTCTCCTTCCCCACTACCAACAACAGTACCTCACACGTGGAAAATGTCTGATAAAAGTCTGTTGAAATGAATTCACACAACTGAAGCTATGATGCAAGGAATCGGTAGTCCATGAGAATAATGGACTTGATGCTCTACCTGACTCAGTAAATCCCACATCCTCATAGTAACTAGTAGTATGTCACAGACTCAGTATACAATAGAAGTTCACAGTAGTTATTAATTGATGATTTTTGTAGATTACAGCCATGTATTTATTTTTATAAGATGGAAACTTAGTTTTTTTAAATATAAGTGATGTGGTATAGCAGTTGTTTTAAATGTAAAAAAATCTGTGTTGGTGCTTAGAAAGTATAAAGCACATTTGTAAAAATTCTGTGATCTATAACTGGCCATCAAGTACATTTTAATGTTTTAATGGTTAAGACTATATAATTTAGATTAGCCATTTGCAGAACAAAGACATCCTCAATTTACTTGGCCCTGCAGAACTTCATGAAACACAATCAGCGTCTCTCAGAAAATATGTTGTTTCGGATCTGGAGGTCACGACGTTATGCTGAGTATGAACCAGAGAACACAATTATTGAATCTAGTAGATGGAGTGCACTGAAGAAAAAAAATGATTAATTCCATAAGCTTATCCCTGATGTTGCCCCAAAACACTTTGCTTTGATGGAGATAAAAATCTCACTAGGCTGCAAAGAAACTCACATGTGTCATCAGTTTGCTCGTTAAAATCCTACTGAAATATCATAGAATGTCATAGTGGGTTAGAAACAGTAAGAAATACAATATAGCTATCACTTTCTTAATCCATATTTGAGACTGATAAAGGTATTATATATATGTGTGTGTGTATACATATGTATTTGTATATATGGATATATAATTAGAGGAAGGAAGGAAGGAAAGAAGGGATGGAGGGAGGAAGGGAAGGAGGGAACTTGGTAGGCAACATGGGAATGGTTAGGAATCACTGCCATACTCAGAATCACCACCAGTGTAAGAATTGCCACCATGCTCCCTCCTCAGCAAGAGGCAGTCTGAGTAAATTGGACATAGAAGCATCTTCAGTGGTATCACTTATGAATGAAGGACTACATTTAATTATAATTGACTATGTAAAAATGTGATTGGAGATACAAATAATGATTAAAAGTTAATATTTTTGAGCACTTACTATGTACCTGATACAGAAGAAAGAACTTGACACTTACATCTTATGTAATTCACAATAAAACCCTATGACATAAATATTACCTCTGTTTCTCAGTGAGGAGCCTGAGCTTATACAACTTAAATAAAATCTACCCAAATCAAAGAACCAGATCATTGGAATTCAAATTCCTGGCAAAATACTCCTTGTGTATTTTGTCTTCATATTTCCAGATCTTAGGGCCTTTAATCACTTAAGATCTGGAAACATGGACAACAGATTCACATAATTCCATTATATTATAGTACCAACATCTCTATGGTATTCAGTACTTTTATAAACGGAAATGTTTCTTCTGATATGAAATGAGTGAATTATTGATCAGTTTACTGACAAAGTGATGTTAATGGCAGAGAGGGGAATAGCCCAAATATCTCTGTACTTATCTCTATAATCACAATTTAGTAAAGAAGATTTAAACTTGGAGGTTATTTTTTGCAGTGAATATCATATTTATGAATAAAGGACAAAACTAATATAGGATAACACCCGTCATAATTCTTGGTCTAGATATCTTTAACACATCTCCAGAATAGGTCTTCTTCACATCATAGTCCCTGGCCTAGGTGTCAATGCAGGCCTCTAAAAGGACAAGTGATGGGTTATAGGTGGAGCTTGAAGAATTACACATAACCCACAGTCTCTCTTAAGGCTGCAGCAGCCATAAGCATCAGTGTCCAACCCACCTGGTGTTGTACATGTAAACTTTTGCTCACAGACAAAAAGGATGAGACTGAGAGTTCTACAGGCACAGCAGTAGCATATAAAAATTCTACACATTTAATTCTGAGCTTCTAAAAGATGTTAATGAGGGAAATCTCCTCATGCCTAGTGCCACTCCCAAATACCATACAATGCCATCAGCACAATATAATCCTTTGGAAGTCTCCCAACTTTTTCTAAAGTCATTCATAAAGGAATTTGACCAACATATTGTTCTTAGTAGAGAGAAGCAAGGAAAACATATTTAAATTCTGTTAGTTTTATAAATACCTAATAGTGCAGAAACTAGTAGATTATAATTGGGTTAATGAGATATTTCTTTATGAGATAAGTTGTTTGCTGTTGCTAAATGAAAGAAAATCAAGAACCTTAAAGATATAAAAAATTAACAGGAAAAAATTAAATTCTTATACTTCAGAAATTGCCAACTCAGTGCCAACAGGATATGACATCTGGAATGCAAAAATATCTTCCTATATTATAAGTGACTGAGCAGCAGTTTGTATCTATCATGTCAATGAGCATAGCAACCTACACAGAACGGTTAAAGCAAGCAGTATTTTTGTTAATCCCTTTGCAAACCAATCAAAATATGTGAAACTGAGAGCCCTGAATAAAACATCTAACTTTCTACAAGTGTGAACCAATGTTGTCTATATTTTTAAAAGTTTTTCCACAAAATTATTGTAGTTTCAGTAAAAAAAATAATTTAACATTACTCAAAATTGCATAGTCCTAACAAAACAATAATATTTCCTTCCAACCCTTACCCGTATTCATAAATAATTTTGAATAATTTAGCAGTGATATAATTTTAAATTAACCTTAATATTATGTTTTGTCTTAGTATTGAATTATTTAAGAGTAACTTTTATGGGGGAAATCAGTAGAGATAGCAGAGTAACAGGATGTGGAACTCACCTGTCACATGTCAAAAATACATCTACATGTGGAAAAAGTGTCAATGAAAACTAACTGGAATCTGACAGAAAGACCCCTATAAAATCAAGGCTGCAAGAAAGATTCACATGTAATTGAGTAGGAAGGAAAGAAAAGCAATCAGGTTGGGACCTGTGCCCCTGAATGGGGACTCAGAGGAAAAGGGAGAATACATGGTTGGAGACCCACGCTGGGGAGTAAGCAGTGAGAGCCACAGATTGGGTGCCCCAGTCTTGGGGTTCTACACAGGAGAGATGAACCCCCTTGGCTGGCTGGAGTTCTGCTGGGACTAGCATGAGGGCTGTGGACTCTGCTCATGAGGAGTGCATGTGTGCTGGTTTGCCCCCAAGGCAGGGCAGAGAGGGCCAAGAGAGGATTTCTCCAGCAGCTGCCAGGTTTCCTGTGCCTCATCATGTACCTTGGCCTGAGCCAAACAGATGCTCCAGCCCTGCTCACTCCATGTCACAGCATAGCACTGGATCGAGGGTGGCCACAACCAGGGGGAACATTTGGCCATGGGAAGCAGAGGTGACCACATTCTGGGGTGAAGCCTGAGTGGGGCAGTTGCTGCTATTGTCAGTGGTAACTCAGACAGCACATCACAAGCAACACATCAAAAGCAGCCCACGACTCTGATGGCAAATGCTCCAATATAGCTCATGCCCATTATACACCAAGGGTCAATGTGAACACTGCCTGTCCTGTGCTGTGGCTCCACAAAAGGGTGAGGGAGGTGAAGTCTGGGGGCAGTAATCAGCTCAGAGGGACAAAGGGGACTTGCACCCAAGGTTGTGTCTGAGCAGAGGGAGGTAAACAACTGTGGGTACCTACACAGGCAGCTCAGGCCTCTGCCTATTACCAATACAAGTGGAGAGCCTGCATAGCCCCCTCTCCACCTGCTTCAACACTCCCCACAAGGGTCCTGGTGCTGGGAGAGGGGAAAATACACACTTAAAGGGAACAGAACCAGCTTAGGCCTGACCCACAGGGCTCCTGCTCCAGCAACTTGGGATCAGACTCCTGTCACCAATAAGGCGGTGACAGCCACTGAGTAGAGGGAAAGTCCCACCTCACACCTGGCCCAGCTCTAGCCCGCCCATCTCCAGATCCACCCCCAACCAAGGTGATAGCAGCCAGCACACCCTGAGGAAAGATGTGAATTGCATCCATGTCAAATCCAACTCTCCCATAAAAGGCATTGGGCACATGCAGTCTCTACAGGTATGCTCCCACATAAGAACACACCCTTAAGACTGCAACAGATAACTGTGTCACCTAATTTCCTAGAGGCAGAAAAAAGTTAAGCAAACTGAAAAGGCAGAGGAACTGCTCTCAACTGAAAGAACAAAAGAAAAACCCTGAAAAAATAAATAATGAAAGAGAAATAGACAATTTACCAGATAAAGAATTCAAGGCATTGGTAATAAAAACAATAACTGAATTGGGGAAAATAATAGATGAAAAAAAGTGAAAATTTTAACAAGGATGTAGAAAATATAAAAAGGACCCAATCAGAAATGAAGAATTCATTATCTGAAATTAAAAACATACTAGAAGGAATGAAACAGCAAACTAAGTGATACAGAAGAACACATAAGTGCTCTGGAAGATAGAATAAAGGAAATCACCCAATCAGAACAGCAAAAAGAAAATTTTTTTAAACTGAAAGCTATTTAAGAGATCTATGGGATAACAATAAGCATACCAATATTCACATTACAGGGGTCCCAGAAGAAGAGAGAGAGAAGGGTACTGAAAATGTATTTGAGGAAACTATGGCTGCAAACTTCTGAAACCTAAAACAGGAAACAGATATAGCCAGGTATAGTAAGCAGAGAGGGTGCTAAACAAGATGAGCTCACACACACCAAGACATACCAAAAATAAAGTGAATAAAGAGAATTCTAAAGGTAGCAAGAGTAAAACAAAGAATCATATATAAAGGAATCCCCATAAGGCTATCAGCTAATTTTTCTGTAGAAACTTTGCAGGCCAGAAAAGAGTGGCATGATATATTCAATGTGCTGAAAGGGAAAAACCTGCAACGTAGGACACTCTTCCCAGTAAGATTATCATTTAATATTGAAGAAGAGAGAAAGACCTTGTCAGTCAAACAAAAACTCAAAGAATTCATCACTACTAAACCTGCCCTAAAATAAATATTAAAGTGGAAAATCTAAGTGGAAAAGAAGAATCTATAGGAAAGGGAAGAGCCCACTAAAAAATACAAATATAATGATTAATGATTGAGGATCAACCACTTACATAACCCAATATGAAAATTAAAAAACAAAAAATTGTAAAAGCAGATATAACTACAATAAACAGTTAACAAATAAACAAGAAGATGTAAAATATGACATCAAAAATAAAATATGGGGGAGGGGAGTAAAAATGTACATCCTTTAGAATGTGTTTGAACTTAAATGACTGCCAGTTTAAAATAAGTAGATACAATTCCAGGTCGATGTATATGAACCCCTTGGTAACAACAAATCAAAAACTTACAATACATATACAAAAGCTAAAAAGAAAGGAACACAAGCATACTACTAAAGAAAATTATCAAACCACAATGAAATAAACAAAAAGAAAAAATAAACAGAGAAGAACTAGAAAAACAATAGGAAAACAAATAATAAAATGGAAATAAGTACATACCTATCAATAATTACTAAAGATGTCAATGGACTAAACACTCCAATCAAAAGACATAGGGTATCTGACTGGATAGAGGTAACAAGACCCTTCTATATGCTGCCTATAAGAGACTCATTTCAGGGCAAAAGACACACACAGACTGAAAGTGAGGGGATAGAAATTTCATGTAAACAGAAATTACAAGAAAGTGGGGATAGCAATACTCATATCAGACAAAACAGACTTTAAAACAAACTGTATAACAAAAGCAAAAGAAGGGCATTATGTAATGATAATGGGATCAGTAGAAGAAGAGAATATTACATTCATTAACATATATGCACCCTGGGACATCCCTGGTGGTCCAGTGGTTAAGACCTCGCCTTCCAATGCAGGGAGTAAGGGTTCGATCCCTGGTCAGGGAACTAAGATCTCACATGCCTTGTGGCCAAAAAGCCAAAACATAAAACAGGAGCAATATTGTAAGAAATTCAATAAAGACTTTAAAAAAATACATTAAAAAAAAAGAATATGTGCACCCAATATGGGAGCACCTAAATATATAAAGCAGATACTAACAGACATAAAGGGAAAAACTGACAATAATACAATAAAAGCAGGAGACTTTAACACCAACTTATATCATTAACAGATCACCGAGACATAAAATCAATAAGGCAACAGTGGCTTTAAATGATGATGGACGAGTTAGACTTAATAGAGATATACAGGACATTACATCCCAAAACAGCAGAATACACATTCTTTTCAAGTGCACATGTAACGTTCTCCAGAATAGATCACATGCTGGGCCATAAAACAAGTCTCAACAAGTTCAAGAGGATAGAAATTAAATAGGGCATTTTTTTCCAACCACAACCATATGAAACTAGAAATCAATTACAGAAAGAAAAATGGGAAAAGAACAAACAAATGGAGACTAAACAACATATTACTAAAAAACCAGTGGGTCAATGAAAAAGTCAAAGAGAAAATCAGCTAATACCTCAAGACAAATGAAAATGGAAACAAAACTCTCCAAAATCTGTGTGATGCAGCAAAAGCAGCTCTCAGAGGGAAGTTTACAGTGATACAGGTCTTCCTCAAGAAACAATAAAAATCTCAAATATACAACCTAACCTACCACCTAAAGGAATTAGGAAAAGAAGAACAAACAAAGCCCAAATTCAGCAGAAGGAAAAAAATAATAAAGATCAGAGAGGAAATACATAGAAAGTAAAAAAAATTAAAAAAAATAAAAAATAAAACCAAAAGATCAATGAAACCAAGATGTATTTTTTTAAAAAAATAAACAAATTATTAAACCTTAGCCAGGTTCACCACATGAGATGTGAGAGAGGACCCAAGTAAACACAATAAGAAATGAAAGAGGAAAAATAATAACTGATACCACAGAGATCCAAAAAAATCATAAGAGAATACTGTGAACAGTTATATACCCATAAATTGGACAACCTAGAAGAAATGGACAAATTTCTAGAAAGATACAACCTGCCAAGAGTGAATCAAGAAGAAACAGACAATTTGAACAAACTAATCACAGGTAGTGAAGTTGAATTTGTAATTTAAAAAGCTTCCAGGACTGGAGAGCTTCAAAGGTGAATTCTACCAAACATATAAAGAAAAGCTAATATATATCCTTCTCAAACTATTTTTTAAAAAATTGAAGCAGATGAAACACTCTCAAATTCATTCTATGAGACCATTACCCTGATACCAAAACCAGACAAAGACACTATAAAAAAAGAAAATTACAGGCCAATACCTTTGATGAATATAGAGATAAAAATCCTTAACAAAATATTAGCAAACTGAACCCAACAATATATAAAAAGAATCATGTACTATGATCTAGTGGGATTTATGCCCAGGATGCAAGGATGGTCCAATATTTGCGAATCAATCAGTGTAATACACCACATTAACAAAGGAAAGATGAAAAGTCACATGATCAACTCAACAGATACAGAAAAAGCGTTTGACAAAATTCCAACATCCATTCATGATAAAAATTCTCATCCAAGTTTGTATAGAGAGAACTATATCTCAACATAACAAAGGCCATTTTTGACAAACCCATTTTTGTGTATGATCTTGTGTATAATATCATGCACAACAGTGAAAAGCTGAAAGCCTTGCCTCTAAATCCAGGAACAAGACAAAGATGCCCACTCTAGCCATTTCTATTTAACATAGTGTTGGAAGTCCTAGTCACAGTAATCAGACAAGAAAAAGAAATAAAAAGCATCTAAATTGAAAGGAAAAAGTAAAACAGACTATTTGCAGGTGACATGATAATTTATGTAGAAAACTCTAAAATCTTAACCTAAAAATTATTACAACTGATAATGAATTCAGTAAAGTTGCAGGATACAAGATTAACATACAGAAATCTGTTGCATCTCTATACACTAATAATGAACTATCAGACAAAGAAAGTAAAAAAAAAAATCCTGATTTAAATTGCATCAAAATGAATAAAATATCTAGGAATAAACTTAACCAAGAAGGTGAAAGACCTATACTCTGAAAACTATAAAACACTAATGAAGGAAATTGAATATGATACAAGGAAATGGAAATATATCCTGTGTTCACAGATTAGGAAAAGTAAAATTGTTAAAATGTCCATACTACCCACAGCAATCTACAGATTTAATATGATAGCTATCAAAATACCTGTGACATTTTTTCACAGAAGTGGATCAAATAATCCTAAAATTTATATGGAACCACAAAAGACTCTGAATTGCCAAAGCAATTTTGAGAAAAAAGAACCATCCTCCCTGATTTCCAACTATACTGCAAAGCCACAGTACTCAAAACAGTATGGTACATCCACAAATACACATTCATCAATGGAACAGAACAGAGAACCCAGAAATAATTGCATGCACCTATGATCAATTTACCTATGACATAGGAGGCAAGAATATACAATGGAAAAAAGACAGTCTCTTCAATAAGTGGTGTTGGGAAACTTGGACAGCTACATGTAAAACAAGAATACAACATTCCCTCACATCATATACAAAAATAAACTCAAAATGGGTTAAAGACCTAAATGTAAGACTACCATAAAACTTCTAGAAGAGAACACAGGCAGAACACTCTTTGACATAAATTGTAACAACACTGTCTTTGGATCTGTCTCCTAAGGCCAAAGAAATAAAAGCAAAAATAAACAAATGGGACCTAATTAAACTTAAAAGCTTTTGCACCGAAAAAAAAATCAACAATATGAAAAGGCAAATTATTAAATAGGAGAAAATACTTGCAAATGATATAACAGACATGGGGTTAATATCCAAAATATAGAAACAGCTTATACAATTCAATAACAAAAAACTCACAATCAAAAAACAGGCAGAAAACCTGTATAGATATTTTTCCAAAGAAGACATATAGGTGACTAACAGGCATATGAAAAGGTGCTCAATGATGTTAATTATTGGAAATATGCAAATCAAAACAACAATGAGAATCATTTCACACCTGTCAGAATGGCTATCAAAAAGTTTGCAAGTAACAAATGTTGGTGAGGATGTAGAGAAAAGGGAGCCCTTGTATACTGTTGGTGGGAATATAAATTGATGCAGTCACTGTGGATGTTCCTCAAAAAACTAAAAATAGAATTACCATATGATCCATCAATTCTAATCCTGGGTATATATCTGGAAAAAATGAAAAGACTAATTCAAAAATATACATGCACCCCAATGTTCATAATAGCATTATTTACAATAACCAAGATATGGAAACAACCAAAGTGTCCATCAACAGACAAACATATAAAGAAGATGTCACACACAAACACACACACACACACACACACACACACAATGGAATACTACTCAGCCATAAAAAGAATGAAATTCTGCCATTTTCAGCAATATGGATGTAAGTACAGAATATTATGCTTAGTGAAATGTCAGACACAGAAAGACAAATACTATATGATAATACTTACATGTGGAATCTATAAATAAAACAAACAAATATATATAGCAAAACAGATTTACAGATACAAAAAACAAAGTAGTGGTTACCAGTGGCAAAAGGGACGGGGAGAGGGGCAAGATAGGGGTATGGAGTTAAAAATACAAACTACTATGTATAAAAAACAGATAAGCAACAAGGATATATGGTCCAGCACAGGGAATTATAGCCATTATTTTGTGATAACCTTTAATGGAGCATAATCTATAAAAATAGAATTATATTTTTATAGAATATGATATGAATATGCTATACAACTGAAACCAATATATTATAAATTGTACTTCAATAAAAAAAAACAAAAACCTTTGCACATGTCACTACATTAAAACAGAATTAAATTTCAAAAGGAGTAACTGTTACAGACGGAGTATTTGTGTCCTTTCAAAATTCATGTTGAAGCTCTAACACCCAATGTGATGTTATTTTGAGGTGGAGCCTTTGGGAGATAATTAGGTTTAGAGGAGGTCAGGAGAGAGTGCTCTCATGATGAGATTAGTGTCCTTATAAAAAGAAGAATCCAAGCTCCCTCTCTCACTGCCACGTAAGGACACAGTGAGAAGGCAGAACCCAAGAAGACAGCTCTCACCAGAACCTGACCATGGTGGCACCCTAATCTCGGACCTTAGGTCTCAGGAACTGTGAAAAAGAAATTTCTGTTTTTAAACCACCTCATCTATGGCATTTTGTTATGGCATCCTAAGCTGCCTAATATAGTAACTAACATTTGCTTCCCAAATGAAGGAATGATCCTTATAAGAATGGCAATTCTTATAAGACCAATTGATTGGCCTTTCTTTTTTCCCTCAACTTTTAAGAGTTATCAATCCATTTTCTTCTACAAGTCCTACTAGCTCATCTTTCTCTTTTAGTATCTTTAGAGACTGGATATATTCTGGATTACTACTTACTTGCAAAGCATGCACCCAACACATTCTCTTTAAATTCAGTCCTTAACATTTTTCACTTCCTGATCTTTACCTTACCACCTCAAAAATAGCAATGTCAACATTTTATAAATCAGTCTTTATTCAACTATAAACTGAAAATATGGAGCTATTATTGTCATTATATTCCTTTTTCAAAAGATTAAATTAATTATAATAAAATATGAATGAAATATCCTACCTCATTACCCAGGAACAAGATTTATATTAGTCCCAATGAGATTCTGATCCCACAGCACATGCTCCATCATCAGTCATTACCTTGCTCCCTGCCATCTTGAATATTTCCCTATTCACTTCTCTGTCTCCTTCCCTCTTCTGCCTAAATGTGAAGGGAGGACCTCATGCCCATAAAAATATTCCTTCACTGATTACTGCTGCAGTTATCAACCCTCTTTCCCTCCCTTTTGCTACCAAACTCACAGAAGGAAAAACACAGAGAGATACTAGTCAACTTTTGATGACTTTCTTCTTCCCTTACTCACTTCTTTAATCCCCCAATCTGACTTGCACTCACACCACCCTGCTGAAAATCTCTCACAAAGACGACCATGAACACCAAGTTGCCACACAATTGATCAACTCTCAATTTACATGTTATTTGATCTTTCTATTTCTTGAGGCAATTAACCACATTCTCTTGAAAGCCACTAATTTCTTTGCTTCAAGGTCACTGGATAGCTGTCAAGTTTCCTACCAGCTCTGCTGACTGCCTCTTCCCTATTTCCTAAATGTGGACATAAACCAAACCAGATTTTGTCATCAATCCTCATATCTTTTCTTGCTTTAAACAATCCTATCCTGAACTAATCACTGCCAACAGACTCAATCAATCCATATCCCTAGGAGACTTCTCTGGTGACCTATGGTTCCTTCAGACTTTGTTAAGGTTGAAGTTTACTTATGCTCCTGGTCACATGGCCAGCCCTTGTTTCAGTTCCTCCACCTCCACCCTTGAAAATTTGGTGAGGTTCTTCCAGGGAGTTTTATGCATTTACTTCCTGTGAAGGTTTTTCCATTTGTGCTTGGGATTCCAAGCTGATGGGTGCTTTCCTCAGCCTGGTCCTCCCTGTACTATATATGGTGCATAGACCTCACTCTTTTGACCTCTGCAGGAAATCTTTCCCATTTTTCAGGGTGGATACGGGTTGTGTGTTTGTGTTTGTGTGTATGTGTGTGCGTGTGTATGTTCAGTGAGCATTTGGAAGGGAGAGAGCAAAATATGTGGGCTCAAGTAGCCATTCTGAATTGAAACTCCACCTCTTACTTTCCTACCACCCTACTTTTACCTGACATTTGTATTAATTCCACAGCCACTAAATCAGTGTTTCTCAAACCACCTGCATATACTCTTCCAGTGTGGTGTTTATTAAACTGCATTTTTCTGCATTTTAAACCCATTTCTACTCAAACAAATTCTCAGGGTTTGGGGTCCCATTGTGAAGCAATCCCAGGATATTATAACAAGCTTCTCCAAGAGATTCTGACATACATTAAAGATGGAGAACCACAGCACCAGACAAGAGGGGAGAGCACTCAAGGTCTGTACATACCTTAATGTTCAGAAAGTTCCAGCACATGACCAACTGGTTCTTCCTAAAACATGAGCTGAACCTCACATCGGCCCTTCAATGCAAACATTTTTCATTGCTACCAGCAGCAAAATAAAGCCCCCTATCCTCATCAGTTTGTCATTTAAAGTGTTCCACAATCTGACTCTCAATCTACCATTCCAGTCTTATCATCAGTTACTTGGTGACACAAACCTTATGTTCACGTTTTACCTGTGATTTAGAAGCACTGGTTAACATTCATAAGAAAGTACTATGGACAGCATTCACATAACAGTTTCCAATTTGGCTGAACACCAAAAATGTTCTGTAAGATTCAAGAATTCACAAAAAAGCAATGAGTAAGTAAATGTAAACAAAATGCTCTTAGAAGGATGCTTTGTAACCAAAGCCTGAATATCTTTCTACCGGGGAATGTACTTGCTTAAGTGAGATTCAAATAAAGAATTAAAATAATCCTTACAGGTTTTTGCCCTGCTGGACTGTTTGAAGTTTGGAATTAGGATGTCCTCTGGGTCTAGATTATCTGGATTCAAATCCCAGCTTCTTCACTGACCTCGAACAATGTACTTAATCTATTTGTATCAGTTTCTTCCCTTGTAATGTGGGCAAAATAGGAGGATTTACCTCATTAGGTTGTTTGGGGGAATTAATGAGTTCATATAGATAAAGCACATAGGACCTTACCTAACACACATAAATATATGTTATATAATCATACAAATACACAGACACATGCAAAAGTATCAATGAGTAGGAGAAATACTAAACAATTTTATATTTAAGAAGTTTGAAATATTTCGGGTAACTTCAGATATAAATCAAAATCTGGACTTGGGAAAAGTTTAGTCTTTGGTCATATACAGAGAGATTTGGATGTTACCAATATGTAAATGGGACTCAAAGCCACAGATTTATATGATCTCATCCTGAGAAAAGATGTAAAGAAAGAGAATAGGAGAAACTTTGAGACAGAACCTAAAAATAGGACCTTTAGGCAGACTCAAAGTTTAGTGGCTATCTTGTTTACTAGACTTGGCATTTAATTAACTATGACAAGCCTTATTTCTAGGTATAAAAAAATAATATATAAGCCCAGAAACTCTTCAGTTTTCTTAGAGAAAATAACATTGTTATGTATCCCAGTGGTGATACATAGCATAGAGCCATTAAAATTATTTACTCTCACTTTTTAACTGCTTGTCAAAATTGTTCCCTAGTATGTCCATCTCATTAGAACAAATTCATGTTTTCAAAACAAGCATTAAAACAGAACTGATGGTACTTAATGGGGAGCATCAATGTACTAACAGGAGAGGTGGTGTGTCTGAGTAACTCCAGGTAGGAGTTCATGTCTATAAATTTCAGATACCTATGGAGGACATTAGCCCTGGGCTCACAAAATGAGGTGGCCCATTTGCCAGGAGGGCAGGGCCCAGAAACCAGGTCTGCTGTACAAAGGGTCTAGCAATGCAAGGACTGCTCCTCAGAACCAAAAGAAGGTGTGGACAATGGGTGACCTGTAGCACCAGACCCACGAGCTACTAAAGGGTGTTGCTCTCTCAAGTCACTCTTCTGCTGAGGAAATGTGAAGAGGAACCCTGCAGGAGTCTTCACTCACAGGCAGTCTGTGTTAGGTAGGCAGCTGGGTCTAGGGAGATCTGGCTTGGCCCATAAAGTTGTCCAGTTTCCCAGAGAACACCGTGGCCCTGACTAGGCATTATGGTCTGTACCACTGTCAGCTGGAAGCTCTATTCCTGTACCTTCCCACTTCACAAAACTAGTTGGGTTGTCTAGTGATTGCTTCTACCCACTTTTGAGGGATGAAGAGTAAGATGCATTTAAAGGCCCTGGAAAGGCAGGAAAGTGCTTGACAAATGTTAGTTTGAAAGAAAGTATTTTCAACTCACAGCATCATCTCAGTGTCAAAGTGTCACTTGATGTTCAGTGACCATGGAAAAGAAGGAATGGGCATTAGACACATGAGGAGGCTGCCCATATTTTTCTTAGATAAACATATCAAATGGCAGGGGAAAAACGGATTTCCAGTCCCATGTGACATTTCTGATTTTTCTCTGAAGCCACTCTATCAGCATTTGAATTTTACCACAAAAGAAAATTTGGCTAAGGAAAAGTTCTAAAACATTCCAAATAAATTAACTAATGTGCCCACAACAACGTAATAGCCCATTGTTCTCTTTCACCTTAATAACCAAAAGATAAAACTAAAACATTATCGTTTAATATCCCAAATCAAATCATCAGATTCTCTAATTCCCATAATGATGCAATATGCTTATCAAAATTTTCAGCATCGCACTGAACCATGTAATGAGATTATTGGGTCTGATTGGCCCCAATATCTTCTTTAAAACATTCTAATGGATGTAATATTTTAATTCTGTGATACAGATAAACTGATATATGGGTTTTTTCAACTACTTGTGATTGTTTTAATATAATGCTTCCCCCCAACCTCAACTTTCTAAGCACTCAGGGCTTTCTGAGATTATTCCTTAAAATCTTTAAACCCTCAGAGCTGTCCAGAAATCTTACTGCATTTTCTTAGTTCCTTCATTCTCCTACCCAGAGATGATTATTTCACACTCTCTTTAAGCTTTCAACAGTTTCCTGCCTATTCTCATGTTCAGTTGACAGTCTGATTACTATTTCACTGAAAAAAATTAGAGCAAAATAGGAAATAATTTCCTCTGTTTCCTCCATCACATATACCAAACCCTCCATTTATATATCAAATCCCCTCCCCTTTCACCTGCTCAAGAATATTTCTCCAGTTATTACCCTCTCTCTTGCATCACTAATTCACTTCTATGAATTATTCCAATCAACATAAAATCCCATTTAGGTTTCAACTACCAACTGTCTCAATTCTTTGTCTTCTTTAGAGCAAAACTCCTCAGAAGAGTTGTCCAGAACCATGATCTTCACTTCCTCTCTTTCCACCTGTTTTTGAATCCATTCCCACCATGCTTTCATCTTCAGCACTCCACTGAAACCACTCTTGTCAAGCTCACCCAAGACCTCCTCAATGCTAAATACATGAGTCAATGCCCAGTTGTCACTCAAGTAATAAGCAACACTCAGCAATTAATCCCTTCTTCCTTTTTGAAACACTGTCTTCACTTGACTTCCAAAACTTCCCTCATTCTAAGTTGTCTTCCTGCCTTGACAGCTGCTGCTTCTCAATATCCTTTCCTGTATCCTTCTCAGGTCCCCAACCTCAGTACATCGAATTGGTTTCTCTTGTTTTTCTCCAGCAGCTCCTTAACTTTAAAATCATCAAAACTCAAATTACATTTGTAAACCAGACCTGAACTCCAGACTCATGTAACAAATTGTCTACCCAACTATTCCACTAATATGCCTGAATGCATATACCAAATTTAAAATGGAAATCCTGATCTCCCCCTTTTCATCTCAGTAAATAAAAACTCTATATAGTTTCTCAGATCAGGATTCATACAGCCATCCGTGACTTCTTTCTTTCATGCAACTGACATCAATCCATCAGCAAATCTTGTCAACTCTACTATTAAAATATATCTAGATCTTGTCTGTCTTGTTAAAAACACAACTATCACCCTGGTCCAAGCTATTATTATCCTCCACCTGGAATAATGCATTTTTCTTCTGTACAGATACTATTGGTACTCTGTCCAGATCCCCTTTACTGGGCAGGTGCACTCATCTTCCAGATGTTATGAGTATTGATTGCTAAATAGCTCATAGCTGCATCTCCAGAGAATTGTCTTTGGAAGCCCAGTGATCTATTGATACAGGGATACAAAGCTGGCCTCTTATCTCAAAGTGGAATATTTTGTGGTGCCATCCATATTCCAGAGATCCGTCCCCCTCCAGATTAGATCTCCTTCTAGTTTGGCTTAGGTGAAGGCTGGGTTTAAATGAAGATAAATTTTTGCTTAATTTCTCCCCATGCCTCATCCTGCTGCCCTTGCTTCTTAGTAGGTTTCTCCTAAGAGTACTCTCATAGTCAATCACTTCCTTGATAATCTCCATCTCAATCTCTGCTTCTGTGGAACCTAATCTAAGATATCTTCTAACTGGTCTTTGAATTTTCGCTGCTATTTTCTATTCTCAACACAGTGCACCATGTGATCCCAATAAATCTTACAGGGAGATTGTGTCATTCTGGATGATACTTTCCAATGGTCTTCCATCGCACTCACAGTTAAAGCGAAATCTTCTGCAATGACTATTCAGTCCTACATGATCTCTCTGACCTGCTCTCTGAATAACTCTTTATATATATATATATATGTATATATATAATACACACAAATACATATGTATGTTAATATATATATAATTGTATATACATATACACATACAATTAGATATACATAGAGTTGCATCTATATCTACATCTATATCTGCATTCATCTGGTTTCTTACCTATCTTTGAGAATTTAAACTCCTTGAGAGCAGAAACTATCTACCCACACTGATATATTTCCAGTATCTAGAAGAATTTTGGGCACATAGTGGAAATCAAAATGTTTGTTGAATTAATGAATCATCTAGTTTACCCTCTTTGGTGCTGTCCTCATCCTGGCTTCCCTGTCAATGTCCAAAGGTAAAACAAAATTTTATTTATGGCAAAGATAAGTGCTAAGAATTGAATGTTAAAGACCATCCAAATAAGAAATAAGGGCTGTGCTTTTTTTGTTGTTGCTATTTTGAGCTAAAATTCTCCCTTAATATCTCAAAGATCCTAGCCTGAGAGAAGCAACAGTTTGAGAAAGGGAAATAATTGGAGACATGGTTCTTTTGCGTTAAATAGGCCTTTGGTTATGATTTTCCATTCATTAGCTTCAGAATATTAGGTGTCCAAGTTAATAAAGCATCAAGCATATCTTAAATTGTAATACATCGTCAACATTTGACTCAAAGAGTGAATTGCATCTGTCTGACCACATAGACACCCTGGGGTTTGCCACAAAAAATTTATAAATTACTATCCCAAATTTAGCTATCTTCGAAAAATAAAACCAAATTTAAGCCTGAGGTCAGTAATACAAGTCACAGATGCCAAAACAATACCCTAAATACCAAATAGAAAAGATTTTACTTCTATTCTATCATACTTTTCTTATTTATAACAGTAAGCACTAAAAATTACATAGAATTTTTATTATACAAATAGTTAATATGTATTTACTACTCCTACCAAATCCCTATTCCTTTAGAAACAGATGGATAAAGAAGTGAAATAGGAATAAATTAACTTGATATCTTCAAGACAGTCTCAATCTATCAGTAAAAACTGCTTCTAAATAGCAACCTTATGTGTCTGAAACACATGGCACTCTTGCAATTTTGATTAGGAATCAAAGTGGGTGGGCCAATAATGCCATTTTGTGAAGGATGTAATCAACTGAATATACTTAAATGCTAACCACTAACATCTAATTTAATTAAATATTTATTGTGGACTCACTCTGTACTAGATCATAGACTGGGGTTGGGATTCAAAAAGGAGGAGCTGTTGGAAATAAAAATGTTTGTTGGCTACAGACATTGTTCTACATATTGCTAATGTAATGATGAGCACACAGATACTTTTCAGTAAATAAAAGAGATATTGACCATTTAATCATATACAAATGATTAGAATACCTAAGCACAGTGAAAGAAATATACAGGGCTAACCATAAACAAGACGAAAAGACAACCCTCAGAATGGGAGAAAATATTTGCAAACAAATCAACGGACAAAGGATTAATCTCCAAAATATATAAACAGCTCATGCAGCTCAATAGTAAAGAAACAAATAACCCAATCCAAAAGTGGGCAGAAGACCTAAATATACATTTCGCCAAAGAAGACATACAGATGGTCAAGAAGCACATGAAAAGCTGCTCAACATCACTAATTATTAGAGAAATGCAAATCAAAACTACAATGAGGTACCACCTCAAACCAGTTAGAATGGGCATCATCAGAAAATCTACATACAACAAATGCTGGAGAGGGTGCAGAGAAAAGGGAACCCTCTTGCACTGTTGGTGGGAATGTAAATTGATACAGCCACTATGGAGAACAGTATGGAGGTTCCTTAAAAAACTAAAAATAGAATTACCATATGACCCAGCAATCCCACTACTGGGCATATACCCTGAGAAAACCATAATTCAAAAAGACACATGCACCCCGATGTTCACTGCAGCACTATTTACAATAGCCAGGTCATAGAAGCAACCTAAATGTCCATCGACAGACAAATGGATAAAGAAGTTGTGGTACATATACACAATGGAATATTATTCAGCCATAAAAATGAACGAAATTGAGTCATTTGTTGAGACATGGATGGATCTAGAGACTGTCATGCAGAGTGAAGTAAGTCAGAAAGAGAAAAACAAATATTGTATATTAACGCATGTATGTGGAACCTAGAAAAATGGTACAGATGAACCAGTTTGCAGGGCAGAAGTTGAGACACAGATGTAGGTATCAAGGGGGAAAAACCGTGGTGAGGTGGGGATGGTGGTGTGCTGAATTGGGTGATTGGGATTGACATGTATACACTGATGTGTATGAAATTGATGACTAATAAGAACCTGCAGTATAAAACAAACAAACAAAAAACCAACTAAACTTTCTTTGGGTTATTTGAATGGAAATATGTTAATATAAATGTTTCAGACATTACATGAAATTTCTAAAAATCTTATATGTTCTGGTATAATGTTATAAGTCATAATTCTAGTTATTACTTTAAAATGTATATCTCAGAAATAACTAAATTTCCTTGTCAATTGCATTATTATGAACTTTCA
>NW_020175221.1:3240820-3255804 GCF_003031525.2 Neophocaena asiaeorientalis asiaeorientalis | reverse complement strand
TGACATGTATACACTGATGTGTATAAAATTGATGACTAATAAGAACCTGCAGTATAAAACAAACAAACAAAAAACCAACTAAACTTTCTTTGGGTTATTTGAATGGAAATATGTTAATATAAATGTTTCAGACATTACATGAAATTTCTAAAAATCTTATATGTTCTGGTATAATGTTATAAGTCATAATTCTAGTTATTACTTTAAAATGTATATCTCAGAAATAACTAAATTTCCTTGTCAATTGCATTATTATGAACTTTCATCAAATCTTTAACTGTGGTCATTTTTAAGTCTTTTGTCATTTACAGACAGTTCTGGGTGTACTCTGATGCTTTTGCAAAAATGTTCCTATAAAAGGGTTTCATCTTCAAGGAATTCATGGAAAAGACTCTGACAAGTACAGGTTTCTGGTAACTGACTATACTGCTGAACTGAATGAATAAGCATTTTCAGAACTCTAATGGAAAACCGATGAATTCATACAAGTGCTAACAAAAGATCAAGATGAAAAAAAATTAATTACATGGGACTGAATGGACTGATGAGGATGATTATAATTTTTGTGACTTTCTGTTTGAATAAAAAATAAAAATCCCACAAGGACTCAGAGGCAAAAAATATACAAATCAATTTTCACTGCAAAGTAAAGGAGCTGTTACAGTGGAGGATTCCTGGACTGAATGTCAATATTATGACATAGCATGAGTGTGTTTCGTGTTTGGTAATTGCAATCATTGTTGCTTTTGTTGTGGTCATCCATTTACAATGCTTGGCATCAGTTTATCTCTTGTAAAAATAAAATCCAGTGTGTGTGTGAAAAAAAATAAAATTAAAAAAAAAAATAAGTAAATAATAAATAAAAAAAGAAAATTAGTCCACACACCCACAAAAAAGAACAATAGGCCTTTCCAATTGCAGACTCAAGGTTGCAAGTTTATAGACATATAGGCTCTCAAATATCTAGACGAAGATGTAGAAAAATAAAAACTTACTGAAGTAAAAACAAAAGAAATATATAGGGCTACGTTAGCATAAAGTAGTGAGTCCTGACCTAGTCTAGCAGTTCAGAGAAGCCTTCTATAGCGAAGTGAATTTTCTAAGGTGAGAAGGATGAGGACAGGCTCAGTAAGTAAAGGAGAAAGAGAGATGGGAGCAACTGTTCCTAAGAGACAGGAACGGAGTGTAAAATTAACGTAGGAGGAGCTCAGAGAGGGAGGCAGAGAATGCATCAGGACAAGGCAGGAGGAAGGCTAGATACAGAGTGTGATTCTGATTGCAGAGGACCTGGAGGACTACACTAAGGAGATGTTAATAGTCTTGAGAACAATGGGAAACCATTAACAGGTTTTAAGATAAAAGCATATGATGAACGATAAGGTTAGATTTGTGTTTTGAAACAATGACTCTTGTTGCAGTGTGGACAACAGAGTAGATGGGGGGGCAGCTTAGATAGGCTGGCACAGGTAAAGATAAAGAGAGAAGGATGGATTCAACAGAAAACTGGAAGGTAAAATTGAGAGGTCTTAGTGATAGAATGCTTGTAGCAATGAAGAGAAGGGGTGAAGATAGATAATTGGATGAAGGTTGATCTTCATATTTACAAGGTCCACAGGAGGAAAATATGGCATAGTGAGCAGGCAGTAAGGGAGACCATGTCTTCAATTTTGGATATGTTGGATATAAAGTGGTATCTCAATGGGTGATACTGACAAAGCAGTACCATATACAGTTCAGAACCTCCAGAGAGCAAATGGGTTGAATATATAAATTAGTCAGGTTGGTGTAAGTGATCATTGAAATCAGAGGCATGGAAAGTACAGGTTAAGAAAAAGGGGGGATCTCGAATCAGGCTTGAGGAACTCCCAACACTTAACAGCCAAGTAGAAGTTAAAAGGGAGACAGAGAAGAAAACCCAGAGATGAAAGAAGAAAACCAGGAGACAGTTTTATAAATGACACCAAGGAAGAGGTGCTATGAGAACACAGAGGGAGGGAGAAACTACATCCAACTAGTAAGATTGGGAAAGGCCCCACTTATTATCTGGCCATTTTTTTAAAAGATTTTTTTGATGTGGACCATTTTTAAAGTCTTATTGAATTTGTTACAATATTGCTACTGTTTTATGTTTTAGTTTTTGGGCCACAAGGCATGTGGGATCTTAGCTCCCCGACCAGGGATAGAACCCGCACCCTCTGCATTGGAAACCGAAGTCTTAGCCACTGGACGGCCAGGGAAGTCCCTTATCTGGCCATTGGAAAAGATATGGAGTAACACACACGAAGCCTCTGATATTGGAATAACTTATCCAAAATTATGACCCTGAGTCAATAACAATGACCTTGGCATAGAGCAGTCAAGAAGTCTACTGAATAGTATTGTCCAAAAGAAACAGGCACATATTATTGTAATTATAATGTGATGTAACACACTTTTTTAAGGATTACAGAAAGGAATTAATTTGGTTATAGCACACTGTCATTTGACCAGAGAGAGGCAGAGAGTCACCAAAATTCATTCCCTCTTCTCTGGGCTAAGAGCTAGACCATTTCCCCTTCATGGACGTGTGAATATAAGGTGAGTGGAAGCAATGTACGCCACTTCCGGGCCTGCTCACAGAAAACCTCTCTGGCTTCCCCATTCAGCGAGTGATGGGAGAGATGTTTGAAGCTTAAGAGGAAAAGGAAGCCAGAGATTCATAGGAAGAAATCTAGGTGTTTGAATGACCAGGCAGAAGACAGCCCACCAACCAGAAATATCAACTGACTGCACGAATGAGAGAGAAACTTCAATTGTTTTAGCCACTGGAATTGGGGTTTTATCTGTTACAGCAGTAAATATCGGTTACACTAACTGATACACTGAGGCTGACTACTTTGGAATCTACCCAGATGGGCAGCACTTATCTCACAGCCCACAGTCACCTTTCATTCCTACCGATTTACTAAGATGAAATTTACCATATTTCACTGATACGGACAGAATGTTCAAAGTCAAAGGGCAGTTAATTTTCTTTTAAGCATTTTCTTAAATCTGAGTGGGTCAAAATAATTTAAAGTTTTCTTTTTCTGGGAAACAGTATACTTTTTTGAAGTAAATTATAGTTAAGCTACTCTCTTACCAGAAGAGGAAAACAACGTTCCATTTTATTCCTTTGACTGACAGTTAATTAAAAAGCAAATTCTAATTTTGTCATCAATATTTGTGCTACAGTGAGTTGAATAGTAATTAAGCAAAATATAGTTATCTCAAATTGAAAAGAAAATGGCAGATTTTTATATTATGTACTCTTTGCTTAGAAAGGTACAAAAATTCATTTTAAATACATATTTATATATAACAATATGCAAATGCTCATATGGCAGCTTGGCAAAGATGCTGGGGAATCTTTGGATATTGCATATGCTTAATCATAACTTCTTTTTTAAGACTCTGGAGTGGGGAAGAAAGTGCCAATAATGACACAGTGGTGGAACATAAAAAGTTCTATAGGTGGGAAAGACAGGAAACAAAAAATATTGAATGCATGAGAGAAAGCATTACTAAGAAGATTGAGATGTTTTCTGGGTTCTCAATATTTTTCAGGCTTAATTTCCATATCAAATCAGTAATTTGACTACTGTAATTTGATTTGTATCTCTTTCATCTAGGACCTGCTACATAATTTACAGGATCCATCCAAGTGCAGGGCCCTGTGTGAATGCCCAGGTTGAACAAACCAAGCCTGCCCTCAAGTCTCTCCCTCAAAAAAATAAATAAATAAATAAAATTGCAAAATAACAGAACTGAGGCCAAGATTTTTGAAGTGTTACGAATGAAAACATTTGTTTGCAGCTTATTAGAGTTTTTGTGTTAACTGTGGCCATTTAGCAATGTTCTCCCACACAGACTCTAATATTCATATAAGACAGTGGGTGCACAGGAAATCTCTGTACCTTCCTCTCAATTTTAATGAGGTCAGTAATAAAAGTCACAGCTGCCAAAACTTGTTAATGGTTTCCCATTGTTCTCAAGACTATTAACATCTCCTTAATGTAGTCCTCCAAGTCCTCTGCAATCAGAATCACACTCTAGCCTTCTTTCTGCCTTGCTCTAAAAAATAAAGTCTAGTTTTTAAAAATGTTTTTAAACTGTTTATTACTTATATGTCATCCTATTGCAGAAAGAATTTACATGTTGTATTTTGAACTAATTTGGACAGTTCCTTCCTTCATTATAAACGCATGGTAAATTTAATTATAATTATCATTCAGTGGAAAAAAACAGAATTATTGCATTATAAATACTCAATTACTTGTGGGGTTTAGGTAGGAATTAAAGCAAACCAGGCAATTATACTCATTCATTCATGCATTAGGCATTTACTTAGGATTCATAATATGCCAAAGAGACACATGGGAAATAAAACTGATAAGGACTTTGTTTCCTTAGGTAGGTTTATTCCTAGGTATTTTATTCTTTTTGTTGAAATGGTAAATGGGAGTGTTTCCTTAATTTCTCTTTCAGAGTTTTCATCATTAGTGTATAGGAATGCAACAGATTTCTGTGCATTAATTTTGTATCCTGCTACTTTACCAAATTCATTGATTAGTTCTAGTAGGTGGCATCTTCAGGATTCTCGACACTGATGAAAGAAATTAAAGATGATACAAACAGATGGAGAGATATACCATGTTCTTGGATCGGAAGTTCATCAAAAACTCTACAAACAATCAATGCTGGAGAGGGTGTGGAGAAAAGGGAACCCTCTTGCACTGTTGGTGGGAATGTAAATTGATACAGCCACTATGGAGAACAGTATGGAGTCCTTAAAAAACCAAAAATAGAACTACCATATGATCCAGCAATCCCACTGCTGGGCATATACGCTGAGGAAACCATAATTCAAAAAGAGTCAAGTACCAAAATGTTCACTGCAGCTCTATTTACAATAGCCCAGAGACGGAAACAACCTAAGTGTCATCAACAGATGAATGGATAAAGAAGATGTGGCAAATGTATACAATGGAATATTACTCAGCCATAAAAAGAAACAAAATTGAGTTATTTGTAGTGAGGTGGATGGATCTAGAGTCTGTCATATGGAGTGAGGTAAGTCAGAAAGAGAAAAACAAATACCGTATGCTAACACATATATATATGGAATCTAAAAAAAAAAAATGGTCACGAAGAACCTAGGGGCAAGATGGGAATAAAGACACAGACCTACTAGAGAATGGACCTGAGAATACGGGGAGGGGGAAGGGTAAGCTGGGACAAAGTAAGAGAATGGCATGGACGTATATACACTACCAAACGTAAAACAGCTAGCTAGTGGGAAGCAGCCACATAGCAAAGGAAATCAGCTTTGTGCTTTGTGTCCACCTAGAGGGGTGGGATAGGGAGTGTGGGAGGGAGATGCAAGAGGGAGGAGATACGGGGGTATATGTATATGTATAGCTGATTCACTTTGTTATAAAGCAAAAACTAACACACCATTGTAAAGCAATTATACTCTAATAAAAATGTTTAAAAAATTGATAAGGACATGGTTATTAAAAGAGAAAAATTTTTATTCATAATATAAACATATCAAAGGCACAAATTTTAGTACTGGGAAGTTCCTTATTTGATATATCAAGTAACTCTGTCTTTATAAAGAATGAATGCACTAACACAGTAAAGGCACTCTGAGACATATCTGTGCTGTCCAGAAGAAGTAGAAAGGGATTATACACTCTGTTCCAAACCATAGTGTCTTCCATTATCTCTTTCTTCAGGATGTGTTTGGCTTCTACCAGATGGTAAGTCAAAGAATAAAAGCTTCTCATGTTTCCCCATAAACAAGACATCAAAGTCCAATTTCTGGCTCTGCCACAAATTGTGTCACCTGGAGTAAGTCATCTAACTTCTCTGGGTTTTCAGTCTGCTAACATCTATCAGTTGAAGAGGATGGACTCTCAAAGATCTTCAATTCTCTCACCTTTCCAATCAGCCCCCAAAATTACCACCAAAATAAACTTCAATCATGGGCTTTGGAGTCCCCCAGATTCGGGGTTTGAGGTCACACTGTACCACTTACTTGCAGCAAAGTTTTGGCAAACCCCCAAACTTAAATTGTCTTATCTATAAAGTGAAGATAACCCCATGGAACTGTAATAAAGATTAAAAGAACTAAAGCATAAATTGCACCTAATCCAGTATTTGAAACCTAGTAAGCACTCAAAAGATGTTAACTAATATGAGTTAGTATTATACTACAAAATTCTCAATATTTGGTATCCAGTAGCTAACTGAATATTTCCATTGACAGGTAGACCACTATTTCATGAGAAAGTGCTTTCCTTTCTTGGACAACTCAATTATAAAATTTTTTCTTACAATAAACTTAAATCTGACTCCTTGCAAGTATACATTCCATCATTTATTGCAGTGATTTTAAAGCTGGTGTCCACAAATAATTCAGGAAGTTGATAAATTTGGTTGGAAAACATTACATCTACATTTTCACTAAGTTCTAACTGAAAAATAACATTTCCTTCCATTATGAATATAGTCATCAAACCACAGTAGTTTGTATAACTTTGTTACTGATGGTAATCACAGATATTTCCTTATTAGAGTTGTTGTAAATATCTCAAAAGAAAGTATGGTAGACATTAGACCTACTAGATCTTGTTACCTGATGCATTAATCAAGATGCCCAATAGCACTATAGAAAAATCTGTCTTAATATTTTGATAATTTAATTTCCTTTTTAATCCTATAATTATATTTTATACTTAAAAACCTCATATAGAGAAGGCAGTCATAGGCTTACCCAGTCTTCTAAAGGGATCTAGGACACACACAAACACACACACACACACTCATGGTTAATAAGCTCTGTTCTAGAGGAAACTAGAATAATTCTATCCTCTTTCTCACTGATGAACCCCTCAACCATTGAAAGACAAATACCTAATTTTCAAATGCATTGTCTTTCTCTCTGCCTCTTTTAAGCATCTCTAACTGAGCATGGCCCCAGGCATGTACCATGGAATACTAATCTGCAAGATTATCCAAGAAAGAAAAATAGTCCTCATTTGAAAATGTAGGGAGGAAAAGGCATCAAATACCAGAAGTAGCAAGAGGAAGAAAAAAGAGAGTATGCATCTGGAGAGAGAAGCAAAATTAAAATTATTTTTATGAAACACAGCATGTCTGTGTCTGAGGAAGGAAATAAAGCAGCCACTGGAGAGTGAAATAGTCAAGAGAGTGGCAGGAAAGCCAATGACAGGAGGATCAGAGTCCTAGAAGAAGGGTCAGGGGATGAAGGGAGAATGTAAGTATTTTGAGGTGAATGCAAATTACTTCAGGACACTGGGGTAGGCCATTTCACTCCAGGTTTCCCTATGTCATCCCATCTTGGACATTTACAATGTATATTGATACATTAGTCTCTGAGAAGTACTACCCAAAAGTCACCTATTGAATTGCTTAACAGCTCATCTTTCCAAATTTTGTTGACCACACACTTTCCTCCTAATAATACTTGTCAATATACAAAGAGCTACTATTCTGCAGATTATACTGGGAAACTGCTCTAGCTTGCCAATGAGCCGGATACTCCGCAGGTGGTCTGACTATTGTTAGTGCACAATGAACTTCTGATAACTTTCTTGTCTGAGCAAGAATATTTCAATTAAAGTTGACTCTTTTTCTCTCACAGGAAGTTTCCATTTAGAGGATTTTAGACAGATTTATCACACTGATATATCCCACTGATCGATCAGATATATCAACATTGGTTCATCTAGTACTTGCAGTTAACTATTCTTTCCCATGAGAACTGCAAACACAATGAGGTCCTTCTCATTCTGTACTCATGCTATTTCTTTCTTTGCATATTGTTCTTTGAACAAAATATTCACTTTCTCACTGAACTTAAGTGTGTGTGTGTCCTTAAAATATGCATTCTGAAGTGCCTACAAATGTGAGCCCAACTTCACTAAACTATGCTATGTGCGTTCTGTAGCCAAGATTAAAACCACAAAAATTAATATTAGAATAAATGGTAAGAAAAATGTACTAGTATAAAGTGCTATAAGTAACTGCTTCCAATTATTAGTCATCACTATAATGTTGGCATCTACATTCACCCTGTTGTTTTTAATGGATCAAATAAAATTGTGTTTAGTATAGTAAAACTGTGCCATTAAGGGCTTATTTTTGCAGAAAGCAGCATTATATATTAACTCAGTAATTCCAACTCTGGAAATTAGCAATTCTATCTTAGTACAACTCTGCTCACTCAAGCATCTGCAATGAGATCTTGGAAGTTCTGATGGTTCTAGGATCCATATATTTACCCCTGAAGGTAGAAGTTTAAAACTCCAGAATGAGGAAGCTGCTGTTATACATTGCTGGAAGTTTCTCCATGATGTTTGGCTCCTTAAGTAGGAATACAGTTCAGCCCTAAGCCAAAGGGTTTCTTAAATAGAGCATTCATTCAAGATAATTGAAGCTTAGGTTTATTACATGAAGGATTAGTCACAAAATGGCAATGCTACAGCCATCGGGTTTTTCTCAAGATATATGAAAGAAACAAACCAATGATGAAGTGCAATTTATAACTCTTTTAATGTACACATTCAAAGTTCTTAATAGGCAGCATTATACATTAATCATACATACTAGATTCAGTGACAATCCCTTAAATAGCAAGGCTATTTTCAAGGGATATAATGCAGTCAGGTAAGTTTAAATCTATACAAGGACCACTGCCATTGATGTCTATAAAATTGCAGTGTCAGACTTACTGTTACGAAATATACGTAATGTCACAGAATACAAAAGCCCAGGAGAGAATAAATCAGTCTAATAGCCGTGCATGCAAGCATGTGGGCAGTGGAGAGAGCAGGAAGGGAAAAATAGGCTACTCACTGAAAACCTATATGGCGTTCAGTTCACCTAGGTCAACTTTTCTCAAACTGCAAAATCTTGAGGTGTTTCAAGCAAAAAATTTTCCAATAACACCGTTTCTTCTAAAATATATTTAATGTATTTAAATAGACTTGTATATTATTCTCATGCAACAATTTGTATTGAAGAAATAGAGAGAAACCCAGGAAATTGCATGAATCATAAATGCATGAGGCAGAATCTAAATATCAACGTTTCAGTGTATCTAACCACTTCTTTTACTGATATCCATAGGCTGACTCTTAATAATTATTGCTCTTTACTATGTAACCTTATTTCAGCTATTTTTGTCTCTTTTCATTTTCCCAATACAAATGAAAATGATTTAATATGTATTATTGTTTTGGTCCTGTATTGAGTTAGAATATAAATTGCTTTTCACCATTCCTTGCAGCAACTAAGTTATCATAGGCCATTTTTTTTTTTGTTCTCTTTAATCTAAGTGCATATTATATCCCATGAGCTATTGCTGGTGTTCTATCAATATGTAATTATTTAAAAAGCATTCCATATTCCATGCCAGAATGGCCATCATTAAACAGTCTACAAATAACAAATACTGGAGAGGGTGTGGAAAAAAGGAAACCTCCTACACTGTTGGTGGGAATGTAAATGGGTACAGCCACTGTGGAGAACAGTATGGAGGTTCCTCAAAAAACTAAAAATAGAACTATCATATGACCCAGCAGTCCCAATTCTGGGCATATATCTGGCGAAAACTCTAATTCGAAAAGATACATGCACCCCAATGTTCACAGCAGCACTATTTACAACAGCCAAGATGTGGAAGCAACCTAAGTGTCCATCGACAGATGAATAGATCAAGAAGGTGTGGTACATATATATACAATAGAATACTGTTCAGCCATAAAAAGAAGGAAATAATGCCATTTGCAGGAACATGGATGGACCTAGAGATTATCATACTAAGTGAAGTAAGTCAGAAAGAGAAAGACGAACACCATATGATATCACTTATATGTAGAATCTAAAATATGACACAAGTAAGCTTATTTACAAAACAGAAACAGACTCACAGACATAGAACACAAACTTATGGTTACCAAAGGGAATAGTGGGGATGGGGGAGCGATAAATTAGGAGTATGGGATTAGCATTTACAGACTACTATATATAAAATAGATAAACAACAAGATCCTACTCTATAGCACAGGAAACTATATTCAATATCTTGTAATAAACCATAATAGAAAATAATATGAAAAAGAATATATGTATCTGAATCACTTTGCTCAATACCAGAAACTAACATAACATTGTAAATCAACTATATGTCAATAGAAAAA
This sequence comes from Neophocaena asiaeorientalis asiaeorientalis, assembly GCF_003031525.2. Classification (NCBI taxonomy): domain Eukaryota; kingdom Metazoa; phylum Chordata; class Mammalia; order Artiodactyla; family Phocoenidae; genus Neophocaena; species Neophocaena asiaeorientalis. The sequence continues at coordinate 3,245,554 of NW_020175221.1, read as the reverse complement.
AAAAGTATTCCATGGTCAAATAAGTTTGGAAAACATGTACTCTGAACAAATTTTCCACTAATTTCTATCTCTACATGGTATATTCCAGAATGGGGACAGAATCATTGAATCATAGGATTTCCATGCTGGAAGAGACATGGGTATAGTTTCCCCACTTTACTTAAAGTGGGGCGCTGAGAGGTTAGGTGACTGGGCTCAGTCGATTTAGTAAGCTGGAAGAAGGATGACTTCTAGTTTACCATTCTGGGTTGTTCTCCCTGATTCTTCTACTCCCTGATAGCATAGAGATAAGGAAGGAAGGGAGGGAGGGAGGGAGGGAAGAAAAAGGGGGAGAGGGAAGGAGGGAGAAAGGAAGGAAGAGAGAAAGGAAGAAAAAGAAAGGAAGAAAGAAATGGTAGAACAGAAGGGTTGACCTAGTAGTATTATTGCAGAACTGAAAGATTAAGTGAAATGTGTTTGCTATGAAACCAAATTATTTAAAACATCATGAAATTCCATAAATAAGCAGTTATGTAGAAGAGACATTAAGGGCTATGAAATATACCCTAGAGGTCAATTGTAGATCCTAATAAAGAATGGGATCATGGGGACCCAGCATAGATTAGTGACTCATCAGGAGCAAAAGCAAATTAAGCTTGAATTTTGATAATGGTTTAAAAATTAGTTAACTCTCAGTTAGAGGATTGTTTGGCTGTAAGAACCAGAACCCATTCATGCTTGCTTAAGCTGAAAGGAGGAATTTATTTAAAAGGCTATAGGATTATTTTATAGAACTCAAGGCTAGGGAAGCAATTAAGCTGCCTGTGAGATTAGAACCCACCCAGAAAGCTGTCAAGAATCAAGGCAGCTATACACTGTCTCCTTTTCCTCCCTGGAGCTCACAGTCTCTCATCTATGTATCCCCGGGCACATCAGTGTCACCCTCTTCCTTCTCTGAAAATCGGCCCTCCCATTTCAAGCCCCAGTAAAGAGAGAGTAGAATCAATGTGTCCTAAATCCAAATTCCTCAGAGAGAGAATCTGTTCTTCTGTCTTGGGCGATGTGGGGTGGTAAGAATGTAGTGTCAGGACCTCCTGTCCCCTCAGCAGCAACTACGAAAGGAGACCCTCTAGAATGACATGATTAGGAGAGTCTGTAAAAAACATACCAGAGGCACAGAAAATAACCAGTGGCAAAGGAAGCATTTAGCTTCCTTAGGGCCAAACATCCCTTGGGAAGAGGTCAGCTACTGACCACAGGAAAAGTAAGAATGCACAGAAACTAAACAGGGGGAGAGAATAAGAAGGAGGAATTCACACTTGCCTCTTGGAAGATCACTGACTTGTGCCAGTCCTAAGGATGCAGTCACAGCAGGCGTTGTTTTAGGACTCTAACATGAACCTAAGAAGCATGCAAACAGGGTAATAACCAGAGCCTGTTTAATCTCTTTATTCCTGCATCTGTTCTACCCAATCATAGTCACTCTGTTCAGAATTTCTTCTTACCGGCCTCCTGCCATGGCTACTTCTTGCTTTCCTGTGGACCTAGGACACAATTATAGTGAAAAGAGAAGGATTATCTGCAATGATTGCCACCAGGCAGACATGGCCTTAGAGAGAATCTAACCAACCCTGGTGTGCTAGAATAACACGTGCTTTCAAGTTGGAGAGGCCTTGGTCTGAATCCAAGGAGAGGCTGTCTGACCTAAATCAATTTATCTAATTTGACTCCTGATTTCTCAAGATTACAAAAGTTTCCTCAATGAGCTTTGGGGTAAATACATAGGATAATTTTAAATTATGATAATAATAATTATTACTATTACACCATCAGAACAATAATTGGACTTCTGACCTTTATCCCTTCTCCTAAACCTTGACTATAACTTCTATAGCAAGTCATGAGTATTGGGCGATTTTATGACAAACATGTACATGAGTGCTTACATTGCAAAACATTACCATAAGAATTGTGTAAAAAACAAGAATTTATCAGTCACAGGACCCTGCCCACAAGGAAATTACAAAGATATAATGGACATGGGCTTCCCTGGTGGCGCAGTGGTTGAGAGTCCACCTGCCAGTGCAGGGGGCACGGGTTTGTGCCCCGGTCTGGGAAGATCCCACATGCCGCAGAGCGGCTGGGCCCATGAGCCATGGCCGCTGAGCCTGCGCGTCCGGAGCCTGTGCTCTGCAGCGGGAGAGGCCGCAACGGTGAGAGGCCCGCGTACCGCAAAAAAAAAAAAAAAGATATAATGGACAATAAACCAAATATGTAAATGAAGGAAAGAAGGAAGGAGGGAAGTAAGGAAGGAAGGAAGGGAAGGAAGGAGGGAGGGAGGGAGGGAGGGAGGGAGAGAGGAAGGGAGGAAGGAAGGAAAGACTTTAAAAATTGGGCTTTTTCATATATGATCTTACAAGCCATCTTTCAGGTAGGTATTATTATTCCCATTTTACAACTAAGTGAACAGAGACAGAAGGATTAAGGGGCTTTTGAGAAATATTTAAAAAGTGGCCAGGTAAAGTGTTGTAATGGGATCACAGTAGGAAACTATTGCTTTTAGATGTGAAGGTCAGGGTTTTGTGAAGCACATGAAATGTGAGACTTCCATACTGGATAGGATGTGGATATTGGCAGAAATACCAGCAGGAGCAAGGGTCCTGATAGCAGAAAAAAACATAGCCATCCATATCTGAGGACTACTGAGCAGCTAGATCAGTTCCACAGAACTACGCACAAAGGGCATAGTCTTGGAAAACAGGTCTGGGGCCAGATGATGGAGAGCTTGAATGTCTGGCTTATGAGTTGTAATATTTCTGTGGGCAGTGGATAACCACTAAAGGTGAGTGAAGACATCATGCCCTCAGATCTTTGAGCTACAGACTACATATAAGAAAAAATGAAGTGGAGAGCATATGACAATTACCAAGGCAAAGATAGTAAGAGTCTGATTTAGGATAGTAACCATGAAAACGGAGAAATGATGAAGGTGTAAAAGGAAATCACAGAGACAGATGTAACAGATCTTGCGTTTGATTAAAGAGTCAAGAGAGGAAACGGCCAAAGATGTTATGAGTTTTAGAAATAAGGGGCTCTCACAGTAGCTGGGAGTGAAGAAGGAATCAGACTCTTCTCGCTTCTGCTCTCTGGGCTTTCTCTTTAACAGGAGGCTAAATTTGAAGCTGCTTCTATACTAACAAAAATGAAGCATATTGTTTTCATAAACCTTTGTAAAATCTGTTGCATTCTCTGGCATGTTTGCAAATAACATCACGGTCTCCAGACAGTTTATATGCAACATGCTTCACGTCACTAGCAGAGAGACATCACTAAAATAATATTCTATAACAAATGTATGATACATATAGCTGATTCACTTTGTTATACAGCAGAAACTAGCACAACATTGTAAAGCAATTATACTCCAACAAAGATGCTAAAAAAAGAAGAAAAAAAATAAAGTCTTAAATTTCCCTCTTCAAAAACAAAAAAACCCAACACATGTATGAAGGTCACTTCTCAGAAGACTGTTTTAAAAAGGGAAATACATTTGTTGAGAATTGCTAATTATCTGATACTTACTTAAACATTAGATGCACATATATTTTCATCCACTACTAGTTTGGGTTTATTATTCACGCTCAAGACACTTAGAACTGTGCTGTCAGCATCAGCTGCACACTGGAATCACTTACAGAGCTCTAAAGAAGGCTGATGCCTGAGTCCTAACCCCAGGACTCTGGTGTAATTGACCTGGGAGCAGCCTGGAAATTGGGATTTTTTAAAAGCCCTCAAGGTTATTCTAATATGAAGCCTGGGTTGAGAACCACGGAACAATAAAAAAATAATAATCGTTTATGTTAGAGCTAATTAAGAAGCTTGCCTTGCCATCAGAAAAGGTGATCAGCCACGTTTATATAATTCATACACATATGATCCCAAATCAGTCTTTTCCTAACATTAAATAAGATATAGCATTAAATAAGAAAAATTTTATCAAGAAGGAGGGTTTGGTGGGCTGAGTGGTAAGAATTGGGAGAAGAAATGAATAATCAAGAAAGATGTGAAATACTCTGACTTCTGAAGCACTTTGTTTATTCTTCTGACTCAGCAGCATCCCTGGAATAGTATAGCAGTGAGAGCTCTTCTCTGTTCCTCCCTGGATCCTCCGCAAACACTGAGTCGCTGACTGGCTCCCCCCAGAAGTGGATTCTAAGTTCTTCCACTCAGCATCCCAATGGCAGCTGCCCTCTCCAGGGTGCAAAGGCAAGATAAGGCTCTTGTACATATTAAAATTCAAAGAAAGTAGGGAGGAAGAGCTGGTTCTTGGTCCTGTTTCTTCATATCTGGGGGGATGCTGGAAGGAATGCTTATTTCCTGTCTCTTCTCTCTCCTGTCACACACAGACTAAAGTGCCAAATAACTCCATGGCTTAAGGCATTGCCAACAGAAATCCCATATTAAATGTGCCTGTTGCTTGGGAAGAGGAAAGCACTTCCTTCCCTTGCTCGCCATTTCTAAAGAATAAGCTGCTAGGGCTTCCCTGGTGGCTCAGTGGTTTAGAGTCTGCCTGCCGATGCAGGGGACGTGGGTTCGTGCCCCAGTCCGGGAAGATCCCACATGCCGCGGAGCGGCTGGGCCCATGAGCCATGGCCGCTGAGCCTGCGCATCCGGAGACTGTGCTCCGCAACGGGAGAGGCCACAACAGTGAGAGGCCCGCGTACCGCAAAAAAAAAAAAAAAAAAAAAAAAGCTG
>NW_020175221.1:3230949-3240657 GCF_003031525.2 Neophocaena asiaeorientalis asiaeorientalis | reverse complement strand
CCGGAGCCTGTTGCTCCGCAACCGGAGAGGCCACAACAGTGAGAGGCCCGCTTACCGAAAAAAAAAAAAAAAAAAAAGAATAAGCTGCTACCCTCCCTCTAGCAAGAAGGGCTGTGAGGGACCAGGACCAGGCCTGCAGTGATAGCCATGGAGCACTGCGCAGTGAGATGACTCTCTGGCTGTTCTAAATTGCTCACCGTTAGTCCATTAACAGGTTTTTTCTAGTTTCATTCTGGCCATCATTCATTTTATTACTTGTCCATTGAAGAGCCCTCTTCCCCAGTGTTCACAACTGGAATTCCATCCTTTTCTCAAATCCCAGTTCATTTACTCATTTACCCATTAGACCGCACCAACTTCCTCTCTCAGCTTTGGAATTGGGTATCTTTGCATTCATTATTCTTCCTTATCAGACCTCAGCACCTCAAGAGACAGAATTTTGCCTTTGTCCACATGTATACATCATACAGCACCAACTATATACTTTTCATATAACAGGCACTCAAAAATTTTTATCAGTGAATTAACTGAATCAGTTTCAATATCATCACAGACTTCACGTATGACTGGAATTCTCCCAGTCTTGAAATAACTAACAAGTTTGGACATGAAAGGGGTAAAAGTTTCAAGAGTCTCCCCTGGAGTAGACATCTATAGAGACACCTAATTATTCCACATAAATAATGGACTCATACCTGAAAGCAAACATGAATATTCTCAGGTAGCTTTACCTCATGGGATTACAGTTGTTCTCTCACGACTCTTTAATAGTAGCATATGTTCTTTCCTGAAAAAGTATTTAAATCAGCTTGGTTTATGCAAGTCCCAGTAGTCACTCCTTATAATTGTAACACTGAAATCACTATAATTCTTGGTTTAAAGAAGCGAACATATGTTCAATCAGGGTGAGAAGAGGCCCATCACTTATCTCTGAGCCCTGCATACAGCACACTCAAGAATGACGTCTCCATCTCCAGGGGCTGGCAAGCTGTATGTTTATTTTTGAGACCTTGATATAAACTACCCTTGCTTCCTGATTGCTGGGTAAGCTACAGGGAAAAGACTTTCATTACCGAAGTCCTCACCAGTTCTAATTTACTTAAGGGTCATTTCTACATTGCTTCCACTGCAATCTGTGGAGTTTTAGCTTATTGGCAATTACTTTGCTTTTATTTCAAGAACGACCCAAATCAACCTTGTTACTATTTGAAAATGTCACAGAATTTGGAAAGGTGTTTGGAGAGTTCTAGTTTCCAGAAATCCTGTCCCCCAAAGTAGCTCACATAGAGTCTTTAGAGCTGGTACTCGGTATAGCTGGTGAAAGAACAAATGAATGAATAAATGAATGAATGGTGTTTACATTTTGCCAGCTGAAATAAATAAGATCGGAATTTGAGATATTTTGGCATTTGGTTCAGGAAAAATTACAACGTCATGGAATTTGGTGCTGAAAAAACTCACTTGAAATCTATCTAAATATTATATCATGTAAATAAGATGTTCACTTGTTTTTTATTATTAGGTGTCTTTTGCTACATATGTCCTCTCTTTCAACAAGAGCATAAATTATGGGGGAATTATGTTTATTGCTCAGCACAGAACTTTGTCCCTGGTAATAGATGTTATATAAGTGAGTGTGGTTGATTGATCTACTTCCACATCATGCAGAATTTTGCCCTTGGACTCATGTTCCATCCCCCCACCCCACCATCCCCCAGGTACAGCCTGCTGGATGGGTTGTGGTGTCCAAGATCAAATAGAGCCATTCGCACAAATGCCAAGGCCAGCCCCCTGGGAAAATTGCAAAGTGGCAAAGAATGTCCTCACTGACCTTTTCTTCACCATTTTCCCTTCTCCACCAAGTACTCTGTCATCCTCTACTCACTTCAGAAAGGAATCTGATTCACTCATTAATACAAAGTTGAATTATGAACTTAATATTACCCCTCACATGGCTTCTACATTTTTAAAGTGGTCCAGGGCTTCCCTGGTGGTGCAGTGGTTAAGAATACGCCTGCCAATGCATGGGACACAGGTTGGAGCCCTGGTCAGGGAAGATCCCACATGCCGCGGAGCAACTAATCCTGTGCGCCACAACTACTGAGCCTGAGCTCTAGATCCTGCGAACCACAACTACTGAAGCCCGCGCCTAGAGCCTGTACTCTGCAACAAGAGAAGCCACCACAATGAGACACCCGCATACCGCAACGAAGACCCAATGCAGCCAAAAATAAATAAATTTATAAAAAAATTTTTTAAAAAGTGGTCCAAAGGAAAACACAACATTCAAGACAAAGAAAGGGCTACTGATAACATTATAAGCTCAGAGATTTACTTTAGTTATGGTAATGACTATGAGGTTGGGCTGACCCTAGAGGACAGTCACTCCTTCTCTGTATATATTTATTTCTCAGCATCAATTGCTAACCAAAGAATCACCACAGCTCTCCTGTGTTCAGATACTCCACAGGCTGCCCTGAGCCCTACCTCGCAGAGAACAGGCATGAAGTTTGGAACCTCTATGTTTACTTAATGCAGTTCCCAGGTCTATTCCTTGAGAGCTAGCCCAAGCTCATGGGCTGGAAATTAGCCTTTCTCTAAAAGACCCCACCAATCCTGGCCCCCAAGACTTACCAGCCAGCTCCTTTTCGGCATTTTCTAGGATTCTGCCTCACATGGGCTCTGGAACATTCCCTCCAGTTCTTTGGCCTTGCAACCTCTGTGAGAATGATCCCCATTCTTGAGCTCAGCTTCTTCGCTCTGCTGCCAGGGCTCCCTGTTCAGGCTCACCGGAGGAACACTACTTTCCCTTTATCTAAGGGCCAGTCTCACTTCCTCTCTCCACTTGCTAGGGGGCCTGAGGTGTGCCTTCTTGAGGCCAGAAGCTCTGCAAGCATTGCACCCTCACCGGCTACTACTGCCGCTGATCACAGGTACTGCGTGTCCTGGTCATTGCCACGTGGCCAGGACCTACATCAGCCCACTCCGTTTCACAGACAAGTCTTGGATCCTCCTGGCACCAGTGAAAGGAAAACGCCTGCTGCTCCACACACTCTGCCCTGTCTCAAAATGGCGCTTCTTTCCAGAGTAATTGGGAGTAAAATATTCATTTTTAGGCTTCCCTGGTGGCGCAGTGGTTGCGAGTCCGCCTGCCGATGCAGCGGACATGGGTTCGTGCCCCGGTCCAGGAAGATCCCACATGCTGCGGAGCGGCTGGGCCCGTGAGCCATGGCCGCTGAGCCTGCGCGTCCGAAGCCTGTGCTCCGCAACGGGAGAGGCCACAACAGTGAGAGACCCGCGTACCACAAAAAAAAAGCCTGTTTTAGAAAAATGCCCTTGGCAGCCGAAGAACTGGATCAGCTGGACCATCTGAATTCCTAATAAATAAGGAACCACAACGGTAACAAGAAAAAGATAACAATTGTTGCTGTAAAAGATTATGTTAGTAACTCCCATGATCACTGGCAAAGTATGAATTCTCTGGTGAGTTGATCATGTTTGGTGGGAATATAAGATTTACCCAGGAGATATTTGAAAGCCAGTGCCTTTTAAAAGGAAACAAAGAAATCACTGAAAAGAAAAATTGTTTGCTTCTGTCCTGAGGGTGTTCCTTGCTGTGGGGATCACACAGGTTCCCAAGTGCTGGCTGTGAATGGGCCACACTGCACTATTTACCAACAGGAGGAAAGAAGTGCCTTGCATGTGCTTATTTCCAGCTCTAATTTCCCAGGATTAACAGGGAAGTTGGTATTTTACAAACACCATTTTTCACATACTCACTTTTCTTTTTATAGTGATGAGTCAAGATAATGTGCCTTAGGTATATGTTGCTATGTAACAAATTATCCCCAAATGTAGCAGCTTAAAACAACAAACATCTATTATCTCACACAATTTCTGAGGATGGTAAATGCAGGAGCACCTTAGTTGGGTGGTTCGTGTGCAGCGTCTTTCAAGGGCTTGCAGTTAAGCGGCCAGTCATCTCAAGGCTCAGCGGGGCTGGAGAATCTTGCCACAGGCACTCACATGGTTGTTGGCAGGCCTCGGCTCTTTGCTGCCTGTTGGCAAGAGGCCTCCATGCTTTATCATGTTGGCTTCTTCTTGATTTGAAGAACACATCTGAGTGTCTTCATGACTTGGGAAGACAAGTCATGACTGGCTTCCCCCCATCTCTCTGATGACTCTCAGTGAGAAAACACTCAAGACAGAAGCCACAGTCTTCTATAACCTAATCTCAGAGGTGACATACCATTACTTCTGCTGTATGCTGTTGGTCACAGAGATCAACCTTGTTACAATGTGAAAGGGGACCACTGGAGGCCATCTTAGAGGCTGGCTACAACAGAATGTTTCTCTAGATGCCTATTTTCGACGATGTATCCAAATAATCTGATGTTCAAACGGCTATTTTATTGCCTCTTGCCAACAAACGGCTATTTTATTGCCTCTCGCCACTACCACAAGAGTCGCCACCATTTTTTTTTTGGAGAGGAGGGTATGGAGGGTAAAGCCTACAGATCCCTTTAAGTCTCTAATGAAAGCTGTGGGTATACTCCCCAGGAGAATGCACAGAGGAGCCATTACAATTTTGCACACCACTTCTTGGAGCTCAAGGATTTCCTGAAAACTTTCCACAGATCTCAGGTTCAGAAACAATGTCCTCAACAGTTACCTTCTTCCTGTAATCGTTAAGCACAAGGACATGGCTGTTGTTGGGAGCTTATAGCAGGATGTACACATAAGTAATGACTGATAAGTTTGACTTCTAGAGTCAAACCCTAATGTACATTTGCGTTCAACCAGAAATTCAAAGGGCTTTGGACAGAACATAGCCATAGTTTGAGCCCCAAGATGTCTTAGGGGTGTTGATTCTCTCTGGGCAAGTTAAAGACAGATGGAGGAATTTTGCTATGGAGAATCTTCACAAACAAAAATGCAGCATTTCATCATGAGTGTTTGATGATACCTCAGAACTGTCTATGTTTAAAACTGTGGTCAATACAGTTGAGCCTAATCCGATTTTTGCTGTAAGCCTGTTTCCCTTCTTTTCTTTTTCAGGGTTACATTTTGAAATCCAGACACTGATTCATGGCCACTCACCTTTAGCCTAACAGCTACTTTTATTGGGTTATAATCTTCCTTTTCCATTGAATGTAATTTTCAAGCATGTTGCTCAAATATTACTTTCCCCTTACAACTGGCCCTCTAGAATATCTAGTAGATTCTATTTTCTGGTATCATTTAATAGAAGCCTTTAGAAAAAGAGTGAAAGTTTTTAACCATACAAGGTCATGTGCCCTTCCTGTGTATTCCCATGACACCCTATGTGGATCCTAGCATAGTACATGGAAGAAGATAAAAACAGCGTGCACCTTCCCATTTTAATTGCTCAGTTATTTGTCTGTACTCCCACCACTCGCTATGAGCTCCATCAAGATAGGACTGCTTCCACCTTGTTCATCATTGTATCTCCAACACCTGCACCAATATTTGGCACACAGAAAGCATATCATATATACTGAATGAACTAAATAATATGCTAAATCCATAATTTTTATTCTGTAATGCTATATGAAAGGTGGAACTTACAGGGGTGGAATAAAATAGAAAAAGCTCTGGACCAGGCTGGAAAGCCTGCCTTTGATACATCTTAGCTATGCAAACTAAGCTCTGTCTCTGAGTCTCAGTTTCTTCATCTGCAAAATGGCATAATACACAACCACATTATAGGACTCTGTCAAAGTCCAACAGGAAAATTCAGGTGGAAAATATTTTGTAAACTATAAAATATTAAAATCTGTCATGCAGTATTACTGTTATTATAATTAAATGGATAGTTCGCAGAGATGCTAGATAACGTGAAAAATTGGTGAAAAGTTTTAAAAAGTCCCTCTCAGACAGAATCTATACTCAGTGGCGGAAGAGCGTCAGAAGGAATACTTCCACGAGGTAAACAAACAGCCATTTCTATTCTGAAGGCTGAATTCTGTGCTCTCTGTCATTACAAATCCAGTTATTGATCTTGACAAGTACAGAAAGTACTTTACAGAAAATAGATATGACAAGGTCCCTGACTACTAGGTTTTCATGTAAACAAAGGTAGAAGACTTGGCCTCAATAATAAAGCTCATACACTTCCTTCAGAGGATGGCCAAGCATTCTTATGTTTTTCAACTATAACCCTGAGGGTTGGGAAAAATGTGAATACACAATAAAAGGTAACTAGGTAACCAGATGAGTTTGTTATCTCTATATATGTAGGTAAAAGTGTGGGTGTATTCATGCCCCATAGCTCCTTATCATAAATGGGAACTTGGAAAAAGCTCGTGTAGACACTTTGCTGGACACACTAGTGTTGACAAAGAGAGACTTATGTTTCTAACATTAAAACAATAAAAAAATAAACAAATAAGTTCTTACAATTTAGAGTCACTTGTCAACAATTCACAATCTGGATTATGTGATAACTCACCCTAGTTATTTAATAACTGTATTGCTCTATTCCCTCTTTCAAAATATACATTCCTTTCTCAATGTGAATGAGGAGGTTGAGCAAATGATTAAACTCAGAGAGAAAAAAAACTTCAAAAATCTCTCTTCAAAGCAAAATATTTTCCCTTCGCTCTCTTATGTTAAAAACAAAACAAAACAAAACTCTACTCTTCCATCGTAAACATTTCAGGCAGAGGATTTAACAGTTAATGTTTCCCATGGCATCATGGGCTCACATCAGGAGACACTCTGGGGCTAAGTTTATACGATCAAAATTATATAATAAGCAACACTGGAACCAAGATGGCGGAGTAGAAGGACGTGCTCTCACCCCCTCTTGTAAGAACACCAGAATCACAACTAGCTGCTGGACAAGTATCGACAGGAAGACACTGGAACTCACAAAAAAAGATACCCCACATCCAAAGAAAGGAGAAGCCACAATGAGACGGTAGGAGGGGCACAATCACAGCAAAATCAAATCCCATCACTGCTGGGTGGGTGACTCACAGACTGGAGAACACTCATACCACAGAAGTCCACCCACTGGAGTGAAGGTTCTAAGCCCCATGTCAGGCTTCCCAACCTGGGGGTAGGCAACAGGAGGAGGAATTCCTAGAGAATCAGACTTTGAAGCCTAGTGGGATTTGATTGCAGGACTTCGACAGGGCTGGGGGAAACAGAGACTCCACTCATGGAGGGCACACAAAATGTAGTGTGCGTATCAGGACCCAGGGGAAGAAGCAGTGACCCCAAGGGAGACTGAACCAGACCTACCTGCTAGTGTTGGAGGGTCTCCTGCAGAGGCGGGGCGGTGGCTGTGGCTCACCATGGGGACAAGGACACTGGCAGCAGAAGTTCTGGGAAGTACTCCTTGGCGTGAGCCCTCCCAGAGTCTGCAATCAGCCCCACCAAACAGTCCAGGTCAGCTCCTGTGTTGGGTTGCCTCAGGCCAAACAACCAACAGGGAGGGAACCCAGCCCCATCCATCAGCAGTCAAGCAGATTAAAGTTTTACTGAGCTCTGCCCACCAAAACAACAGTCAGCTCTACCCACCACCAGTCCCTCCCATCAGGAAACTTACACAAGCCTCTTAGATAGCCTCATCCACCAGAGGGCAGACAGCAGAAGCAAGAAGAACTACAATCCTGCAGCCTGTGGAACGAAAACCACATTCACAGAAAGATAGACAAGATGAAAAGGCAGAGGGCTATGTACCAGATGAAGGAACAAGACAAAACCCCAGAAAAACAATTAAATGAAGTAGACATAGGCAACCTTCCAGAAAAAGAATTCAGAATAATGATAGTGAAGATGATCCAGGACCTTGGAAAAAGAATGGAGGCAAAGATCAAGAAGATGCAAGAAATGTTTAACAAACACCTAGAAGAATTAAAGAACAAACAAACAGAGATGAACAATACAATAACTGAAATGAAAACTACACTAGAAGGAATCAGTAGCAGAATAACTCAGGCAGAAGAATGGATAAGTGACCTGGAAGACAGAATGGTGGAATTCACTGCTGCAGAAGACAATAAAGAAAAATGAATGTTAAGAAATGAAGACAGCCTAAGAGACCTCTGGGACAACATTAAATGCAACAACATTCGCATTATAGGGGTCCCAGAAATAGAAGAGAGAGAGAAAGGACCCAAGAAAATATTTGAAGAGATTATAGTCTAAAACTTCCCTAACATGGGAAAGGAAATAGCCACCCAAGTGCAGGAAGCGCAGTTAGTCCCATATAGGATAAACCCAAGCAGAAACACGCCGAGACACATAGTAATCAAATTGGCAAAAATTAAAGACAAAGAAAAATTATTGAAAGCAGCAAGGGAAAAACGAAAAATAACATACAAGGGAACTCCCATAAGGTTAACAGCTGATTTCTCAGCAGAAACTCTACAAGCCAGAAGAGAGTAGCATAATATACTTAAAGTGATGAAAGGGAAGAACCTATAGCCAAGATTACTCTACCCAGCAAGGATCTCATTCAGATTGCACGGAGAAATCAAAAGCTTTATGGACAAGCAAATGCTAAGAGAATTCAGCACCACCAAACCAGCTCTACAACAAATGCTAAAGGAACTTCTCTAAGTGGGAAACACGAGAAAATAAAAGGACCTACAAAAACAAACCCAAAACAATTAAGAAAATGGTCATAGGAACATACATATTGATAATTACCTGAAACGTGAATGGATTAAATGCTCCAACCAAAAGACACAGTCTTGCTGAATGGATACAAAAACAAGACCCTTCTATATGCTGTCTACAAGAGACCCACTTCAGACCTAGGGACACATACAGACTGAAAGTGAGGAGATGGAAAAAGATATTCCATGCAAATGGAAATCAAAAGACAGCTGAAGTAGCAATACTCATATCAGATAAAATAGACTTTAAAATAAAGAATGGTACAAGAGACAAGGAAGGACACTACATAATGATCAAGGGATCAATCCAAGAAGAAGATATAACAATTATAAATAGATATGCACCCAACATAGGAGCATCTCAATACATAAGGCAACTGCTAACAGCTGCAAAAGAGGAAATCGACAGTAACAAAATAAGAGTGGGGGACTTTAACACCTCACTTACACCAATGCGCAGATCATCCAAAATGAAAATAAATAAGGAAACACAAGCTTTAAATGACACAATACACCAGATAGATTTAATTGATATTTATAGGACATTCCATCCAAAAACAGCAGATTACACTTTCTTTTCAAGTGCGCATGGAACATTCTCCAGGATAGATCACATCTTGGGTCACAAATCAAGCCTCAGTAAATTTAAGAAAATTGAAATCATATGAGGCATCTTTTCTGACCACAACGCTATGATACTAGAAATGAATTACAAGGGAAAAAATGGAAAAAACACAAACATTAAAATAAAAACCATATGATCATCTCAATAGATGCAGAAAACGCTTTTGACAAAATTCAGCATGCATTTATAATAAAAACTCTCCAGAAAGTGGGCATAGAGGGAACCTACCTCAACATAATAAAGGCCACATATGACAAACCCACAGCAAACATCATTCTCAATGGTGAAAAACTGAAAGCATTTCATCTAAGATCAGGAACAAGACAAGGATGTGCACTCTCACCCCTATTATTCAACATAGTTTTGGAAGTCCTAGCCATGGCAATCAGAAGAAAAAGAAATAAAAGGAATCCAAATTGGAAAAGAAGAAGT